>NW_009732975.1:1877-8948 GCF_000703405.1 Apaloderma vittatum | reverse complement strand
CCGAGAGGAGCACGGTGCGTGGCAGGGGACAACCCCGTGCCAGGCTGCTAGAAGCTCCTGCTCGTCATGAGTGCACTAACAGCCATCCCAAGTTTCTCCTCCCCACGGTAGGGTTACAAGGTAGGAGGCTCTCACCAGAGCCACATTGTCCCACACCATCGCCCTTCTCTTCAGCCTCCCATAAAACGACGCCAATACCCCCGTGACAGCGGCTCACAGCTTGTGCATCGCATCCTTGCACCATCAAACTACCCCCACCAAGCCCCAGCAGCTCTTGAGGAGCCCATCGTGGTGTGTCAATTCATTAATCCAGAGAAAACACAGCCTCCTAGTAATGGACATTGACACATTTACTGCTCCGATCCATCACGGTAATGACTGTGAGATAATCGGTCACGGGAGCGATTAGGAAATGCACCTGCCAGCACGTTAGGTCTGCATGAGTACCCAGTCCGTATGAGGACCCCAGTCCCCGCACACAAAGGGGGGGCCTGACTACAGGGAGGGCTCTCTGCAGAAACATCTGCCCCTTCAAGCACCAAAAAGCAAAGCCCAGCCCTTCCAACACGCACTTCCAGCCTCATCTTCCCTAAGGGTTGATTTGTGTTCCTTCCTTGGAACAGCAAAATACCAGCCCTGGTGCGGGGTCAGCCAGATCCCGGGCAGGAAGGATGCTGTCACAAAGGGCTCAGTGCCGGCAATCGCAGATGGGTCACCCAGATCCTGTTCAGGATGCTGGAAACGAAGTTTTCCAAGAAGCACTTGGGACCTCTCAGCTCCCAGCGCAACACCCTGGCTGGGCCTTTCAAGGAGCTACATGCTCTCCAGCGAGACAAGCTGGCCTGAAAAGCTGGCCAGCTGCCCTCCTGCCATTGAAATAAGTGGTGATATTCCCACGGATTCAGATGCTCACGGGATCATGCCCAGAGCGCTGTCTCCTGCAGAGAGACCAGGCTGTTGCAGCAATTCCATTTGCAGTGAGAGTCTGAGCAGTCTGAGAGTTCTTGTTGCTCTTCTGCTCTGGTACAAGGAAGGGCATCCCCATTCAGCCCCCACCTTGTGCACACACAGTGTCCAACCCCTGTCCACACCAGCAATAGAAGTAAAAAGACCTCTGCACTATGGGGAGAAGACACAAGAATGGATGACAGTGACAGTCCAACTCTTAACTGCCGTTAGCCCCCACCAGAAACAACCTTCAGCCCCAAGCAGGGCTCCAGAGCAGAAACTTTCACCCAGAGGGGTCCAAAAGGTTATCAGCATTGCAAGGACTCCCCCCGAGCCCTTCTGTGTGCAGAGCAGAGCAGCTGGTGAGGTTCCAAACATCAAGAAGCCGCATTATCCCCACCATGGGCAGCAGCTGAAACACTGCAACAAGGTTGGGAGAGCCTCTCAGGACCCAACCAAGGACCCACCTCTGGGCTCTACCTGGTGACCCAAGGGAGCTGTTTGGACTGGCACAGTATAGGGCAGCGAGTCATGGGCAGCCTGAGAGCTCCCCAAGTGCCCCAAGCCACAAAATGCCTCAGGGCACACTAAAGGCACCAGCCAGTGCCCCAAGGTTGCGGGTCACCCATGAGCCAGGGCTGAGGGGGGTCAAGCCACCAAGGGATAAGCCAGGAACAAATCCCTTCACCAAAAGCAGCTCTAGGAGGCACCCTGAGGTCAAACACTCTGCTGTGGGCTGGGTGAAGCCCTCAGCTCCCAGGTGATTTCTAAGACACATGCTCTGCCCTCAAGGAGAAATGAGGGCATCCTGCTCACAGCCTGAGGTCTCACAGCACTGGGGCAGCTTACTCTGCTTTGCCCAGGTCCCAAATAATCGCTGAGGGGAGACATCTGGGCTAAAATATGCAGAAGTTTGGGCTGAAGCATCACCTGAATTGCTCCGGCAGCCTGCTTGCCCAAGGGTGCTTGGTGCTCACTGCTCCCCTGGCCCTGATGGAAAGTGATTGTCACCCAACCCCCCTCACCCGGTCTTGGGGACCTGAGTCCCAGGAATTTAAGGTACGCTCTTGCCACCATGGCTGCAGCTGGCAGCACCTCTCTCATTTTCTCGGAGCCTCACGGACTGCACGTCTCCCCTTCTCACACCCCTCTCCCTGCTGTCAGCCAGAAGCCAAAATATCATCACAGCACTTGTGTCACCATCAAGAACACCAACAACACAATTAACATTTGGAAACCCGGCTCAGGCAGATGCAGCTGAGCTTCCCCCGGCACGACAGGAAGGCCACGCCAGGGCGACTGAGCAGGACGGGTAGGAGGGCACGGGGACGGATGGAAGCAATACTGGGGAAGCAGCCCCGTGCTCAGGGTTACCTCAAGTGGTTCAGCAAATCCCACAAAGGTCGCTGCTGCTGCGGCCAGGGCTCCTCCTCAGCGCATGGGTCAAAAGATGATCAAATACTCCAGGAGAATTCAATACCATCAGCAAATGGACGCAGGACCGTCCTCCGCACGATCAATACGACTGCATCAGGCTCAAAACAAGAGGAACTGAACAAGTCGCTGCCTCTCCCAACCTGGATGAGGGATACACCCCAAGCCAATTCCCAGCTCCGTGGTCACATCCATCCAGGGATCATAGGTGTTCCAGCATCTTCAGGGCCACCAGCAGCCTTTCCCTCAACCTCCAGGGCTCACAGACCCCTGGGCAGAAGGATCTGAATTGTCCCGAGCCCACTCAGCCCACGGCTCTCACCCCGACAGGCTCAGCTCCAGCCACGCAGCATCCAGCCTCCCAGTGCCCTGGCCCCCATCCAGCGAGGAAGGTCACCATGTCCACTGCTAAAGCTACCAAGCACCACCATGGAGACATTCTGCTTGCAAATTTTTTTTCTTGTGTAATATAGGAAAACACAAAACCGCATCTTATGGACTGGACTTTCCAGCTTGGCTCTGCAAAAGGGCTCTGAATAATTTATGGCCAAGCCACCACCTCCTCCTCCTCCTCCTCTCTCTTCACGGGTCACTCATGTCATAAGCACAGGGGCTGAGGAATCACACAGAGTCCTTTTTATCTGTGTGTTGTGTTGCCAGCGCCTGCAGTTGCCTTGGGTGTGGATTTAATTCCCTCCTGGATAGCAGGGTGGGAAAATAAATCTTTAATTCAAAGTGAAATATTAATAGAACTGTAATTAGCTGTAATATCTACACAATTAAAAAGCAGGAGTCCCAGCAAGAGCTATTTTCATGTGTATTTAAAGAAAAATAAGTTTGCAGAGTAAGAGTGGGGGGAGCTGGGGATGCTTTTCCAGGTCTCCTACTTGTGTGGGGAAGAACCATGGCCAGGAGAAGCAGCAGCACAGGGACAGAGGATCCAGCAGCTCAAGGGCTCCCGGCTGGTGTCGGTGACGCAGGAGGAAGAGATAGGCCAGTCTGCAAGAAAAGGAAAGGGAGGAGAAGGATTTAAGAAGGGAAAAAAGAAAGAAGAATGCGTCGACACTTTCATCCTGCTCCTTGGTGCTTTTTTATTTTTGCTGCAAAGGGAAGGTTTTTGCTGACGTCAGGCAGAGAAAAGCCTTAGCAAGAGGATGGGGAATGGGAAAAGTCTGCTGGAAGTTTGCGGGGTGTTTCAAGCTGGGGATGCAGTGGGGTGACCTGGGCTTAGCAGCCCTCCCACAGCCCTTTGCCAGCAGAAATGGCATGAGCTGCTTGCAAAAAGCCATCGAGTTGTCCTGTGTTGGAAAATTAGAGCTGGAGATGGGAGTTAACGAAGGAATAAACACAACTGCAACACAAAAGCAAGTAATAAGTCAGCTTGCCCCAAAAAAGTACCTAAATAACAGGCCCATGGGAAAAAAAAAAAAACCACCACCTATCCTTGGATTTCTTTCCACAAGAAGGAGACTCCCACACGCAAACAGCACATGAATATGGGTAATAGATACGGATATTTCAGAGAGCAAAACTGGTACTGACTGCGCTCTTATTGGATCAACATTCACACCTCGAGTCCATGTTTCTCTCGAGGAGTGAGGATAATGGGATGCCGAATGTCAGACCATTTTAAATATACATAAAACTCATTATACGCTTCATGACTAACAAGATTTGGATGGGAAGAGTTGCATTTTAAAGAAATGGGAAGGGGGGAGAAGAAAGCCCATCCAGGCTCATCGGGTGGAATTAGCAACGAAAAAGAGATGATTCTTTGGCAGGCTGTGGGCAATGACAGCTCCTCCTCCTCCTCCTCACGAGGAAGGCTACTGCAGCCCTGCCAGCTCCCTGGTAGCCCCCTTGGTTGCCCCCAGCCCACCCAGCTGATGTGGAACCTTCTGACTGAGGCTGAGCAGCCAGACCTGCCTCTTGGAGGGTACCTAGGGGGGCTTTCCCTGGGTTTGTGGGCTTTTCTCACCCACTCCACACCAGCGTGGAAGGGATGGAGCAAGCGCTGAGGATCCAGTGAGTGGCCCATGGCAGCAGCGGGAACTGCTGTTTCATGGCTGTACCCATCGTTGGCCAAACAGCTGCAATGTCAGAGCCTCTTGTTGGGGATTTATTCCTCTCTCCTGGGTACATCCAGCCTAAAAATTGCTCTCTGTCTCGGTGGTTCAGGAGGACAAAGGACTCGTGCTTGGCTTTTGCAGCTCTCTGAGCTCATAGACCTGCAGCACCGGAGCTTTTCTCCTCGACAACACTTCCACCTAACGGCAAGAGTGCCAGCACAGAGACAGCCCTCAGCACCCGGACCACCCGCTCCATGGCACCCACATCACACCCCCAGACCCTGAGCAGAGGCCAGCACAGCTCAGCACATTAATGGATCCAGCCAGCCTCAAACCTCAGCCAAGAAAAAGCTGTGGGATTTGCCCCCACGACAGACGTCATGAGCAGGTACCAGAGGCTCCAGCAATGGAGAGTTTTGCTCAATTAAATAATCAAGCCAGCCTTAGGATAAAAAACATGTGATTACGCTGTCTGGACAGCGTGACTTTTTGCCACCCGCTTTGCAACTGTTTGGTGCTCCCAGCTGCTTTTGTTCCCTGCACAACTCGTAACAGGTATCCCCACATTGCATCTATTTGGGGCCAAGCCCTGCACTCACAGCCCTTCCCCGGGGAGCCACAGCAAAGCCACAACGCGCAGAAAAAGGGGGGGGAATTTCCACCCCACTGCTCCAGCCCTCGGCCAGCCCCAGCTTCCAGGAAATGTCCTGCTTCCCTGTTGCAATGGCTCCTCCAGTTCAGCCACGCTGGGAAAGGAGAAGGGATTCTGGAGCAGGGTCCCAGTGATGCTGCCCTGCTCCCCCAGACCAGCCTTCCTTCCCCGCACCAAATTTTCTCTCTAAAGCCAGAGATGTCCCCTTTTCCTCAGTGCAACATCCCAGGGACACAGGGATGACCCCAACCTGGGGGTCTTCCCAAGGAAAGGGGGACAGACAGCTCCATCTGCATTTCCAATCGAATGCAGGAGGGTTTTTTCCTGAGGAGCTTGTGGGCAGCTGAAGATACTTTCTTGAAAGGAGAAAAAGGAAAAAAAGAAAAAGGAAAAAAAAAAAAGAGAGAGAGAGAAATAAAGGAAGGAGAGCACACATTTGGTGGTAAAATTAACTGTGACAGCCAGACAGCACATCCTCGTTCTGCACCAACAGGACAATTAAAGGAAAATCTTTATGTATTAACTAACATGAAAGCCACCAATGGTCCTTCCCAACCTGCAATGCTGGAGCAGAGCAGCAGCAGCGCCCGGGATGCAGGACATAGGCAAGATGGACCAGAGAGCAGCACATCGCCAGGTCCCAGCCTGAAACGGCCACAAGCCATCAGGGAGGGACCAGCACCCCAGGATGAGCCCAGCTCTGAGAATTGGCATCTCAACCATCCATCCAGGCATGAGGATACGCAAGGGATGGAGGAGAGTGTGGAGGGGGCCAGTAAAGCCTTTGGTTCTCCCCTCCAAGTGCCCAGGGATGCCACCATACTCCTTGCAAAGTCCTGCAGGCCAGCAGCTAAAGCACTCGGAGCACATCGAACCCCAGAAAAGAACTGCCTCGTTCATTGCATGCACCATCCTGCTCTGCTGGAAAGCAAAAATCACCAAATCTGGGAAAAATTTGCACCAAGGGCTCCTCCAGCACCCTCTACCTGCTGCTGCAGCAGGGGGTGAGGGGCAGACGTTGTCCCTCCACGCAGAGAAAGGGACCCTGGGCAGGCAAAGCCCTGTGGCACCAGGACAGCCTCCACCCCAGAGCCGACCCCATCCAAACAACACCCATCTTCTCCTCCCAACTTTTCCATAATTCATGCAACAACCTCCTGAAAGAAATATCCTCCTTGGACATAAAATATTCATGGCCTCATACTTTGCAAGGCAACGCTGTCTTCCTTGGAACATGACCAAGCAGTCAAGGCCAGCACGGATTTGCCTTTGCGAGAGTAATTATGTTCCTCATCGATCAGATGCTGTAACGAGGGGGTCTGTGCCAGGATGGCCCCCCCAAGCCAGTATCAGTGTGCGTCCCCCATGCAAGAAAGTGGCTTTTAGAAGAGGAATAAAAGGGCTTGGGAGGAGGTGGGACAGATCCTGCACCACAAAGTGGCCTCCCATGAGTTTCCCCATCCTCACAGCTGCATCGCTTTGCAAAGCCACCCCAGAAGGAACTATCTCCCCCCAGCATCCTCCCAGATTTGATCCAGCCCCATCCCAGACCACCCCTCACACATCCACAGCCCCACCTGCCTGTAATTACATGCCTGTCACCAGCAGCCCCCCGAGCCCCCACCTATCTCTTCCTGCTCACAGTTTGGATGTTTATCAACTAATTAAGAGCTCATTCATATTTCACTCCATTTGCAGGTTCAGCAAAGGGCCCTGGTCCTGGTCGGCTGTGCAGTATTCAAATCCCTTTTTAAAATTATTTTTGCATGCTTTTTCTTCTTCCCAGCATGGGCAGCACCACAAACTCGCATCACAAGAGCCCAGGAAGGTGTGGGGTGGTGGGGTCATGGAGCAGCCGTCTGTGAAGGAGCTCACTTCTGAGCAGTGTTTTGGGGCAGCGAGGGTCCCATGTCCCCAGCCCAGGGCCTTGCTGGTGGCACAAAGTGACATCTCCTCCTGCTGGCTCTG
>NW_009732975.1:1418-1781 GCF_000703405.1 Apaloderma vittatum | reverse complement strand
GAAGCCGCAGTCCTTCCAGGGCACTGGGAGTCTCTGCACACAGAAATTTAGAGGTGGCACCATCAGCTGAAAGTGCTTTTATTGCCAAGAGAACAGCTTCCCGCAGAGAAACTGTTCTGACCTAGCTATTAAAATTAACTAATAAAAAATTCTCACCCATAACTCGATCAATCCTCAGGCAACAAGCCAAGTCCCAGTTCAGGCCAGGCTCTCACAGCAGGTTCTGGCACCCAGATGTGTTCAGCAGCTGCTGGGCACCAAAGCCCTGGGTCTGGAGACCGCTGGCATGGAGGTGACATCCCCCTGGCTGCTGGCAGGCTGCCCTGAGGCGCATGGGGGCACCCCCACTGAAGCAGAACCCCC
>NW_009732975.1:761-1137 GCF_000703405.1 Apaloderma vittatum | reverse complement strand
CCCCAAGTCAGGGGCTGCAGCTCCCTGCACCTCGGGTGAGGGGTCCCAGGGGTTCTCCTCTGCATTGGCTATAACAAGGTGCAGCAAAGCCCCCAACCCCTGGGACACAGGAGGAGACGAAGGTGGGTGCTTTGCTCAGCTCCAACAGGGCTCAGCAGCGGGGAAGAGGAAAAAGGGGCTGCAGGGACCCAGGAGGAGAAGGTACCCCCAGAGCAGTGGATGGGGTTTATGAGGAGGTGGGGCTCAGCAGAGAGGATTAGTTTTAACTAAGCACTTAAAAGCAACCCGTGCAGAAAGAATCAAAAGGCAGCCTTGGCCAGAGCCGAGAGTGGTGACCAAAAGGACCCACAGGAAAGCTGACACCTCCCAGAAACTC
>NW_009732975.1:284-632 GCF_000703405.1 Apaloderma vittatum | reverse complement strand
TGTGGCAGCTGCTCTCACTGCAGCCATGCGGTGGGATGGATCCGGCCACATCGAGCTCCTTTCAGGTCAGGGGGGAGAGGGAGGAAGGTTTGGGGGGCAATTCACCATCCCCTCCTGTCCCACATGCAAAAGGTGTGGCACAGTGGGAACTCGCATCTCCCACACAACCAGTCTCCCACCACCTTTGTGTAGTGAGTAAAACGCAAGTCACATCCTCCACACATAATTCCTCCCAGGAGCCTTCCCTAAATCTTTAGGGAAAATTCCTCCCCCTCCACAGCCAATGCACCCCAAGGATGCTGCAGAGCAGGGACCCTCCAAGCAGCCATTAAAGACATCCTTCTATTT
>NW_009732975.1:0-214 GCF_000703405.1 Apaloderma vittatum | reverse complement strand
GTTGCCGGGAGCCGGACCGCGCCCGTCCCCCCCCGGCTCCGAGTCACGCCGAGCCGCCCCCCCAGCCCACGCTGTCGTGACGCTCCCCTCCAAGGAGGGACACGCGTGTGCTTCAGCACCTACATACAGATGAGCAGTTGCTAAGTGAGCAATTAATCAGGCCCCAGAGCTGGCTGGGGAGGTGGGCGACAGCCTCTCAAACTCCCACCGAGCT
>NW_009732974.1:0-5175 GCF_000703405.1 Apaloderma vittatum | reverse complement strand
CAGCTGAGCCAACCCAATACAGAGTATTTGACTGGCATCTGCAGATGATGAACATTAAAGTCACAGAGTATTTTTTAAGTATTAATATTATTAGTTATAATTAATTTTAATTAATCATAATAATTTCTGTCTTCCTTTGCCCTTTGGCCCTGGTATTTTTCACATGAGCTAAACCTTATGTGTGGTTATTTTCCAGTTTCCACAACGGTACTTGGTGACCCCCTTGACACACAGCAGCATTAGAGATGCACATACATAGCACCTGGTGAAATCTTTGTAGTAAGACATCATAAAGGGAGACTGCTGAGAGTTTTCTATTATATGTACCAAGCTCTGCAATAAGAGAAAGCAGTATTTTTTTCTCAAAAGTTTTGTAAGTTTCTATGTTTATTCGCATTTCTGGAAACAAATGGGTTTATGGGTATAGGTTTCCCTAATAGAGTAGATTCCCAAATACAGCTACAGAAATGCTAATGAGGAATAGCAAAGAAAAATGTCAACCAATGCATAGAAGACATTTTCTAAACATACAGACAGAAAATACCTTGTTTATATACAGCTATGTATAGGGACACGTGCATGTACACACACAAAATGGCTAAAGAGAAAGAATTATGATTCATCACTAAATTTTAGCACCACCAAATTAAAGTGGTGAAAAGTGAAAGGAAAATAAAAGACAAAAAAGAAAGACTTCCAATTAGATATCAAAAAATGGAGAACTACATATATTTGAATAATTTCTGAACTACATTGTTATTATTATAGCTATCAGATGACTCTAATGTTTGTGAGTTATTTAAAAGTTGGGAAAGTGATCCACTGCCAGATTGCTTTATTTGATTAAATAGTTTCTGAATGACTAGATTGTATTTTCTCTTCTTTTAGACTGAGGCTATTACTTGGTTATATCATTCACAACAGTCTTAACAGATTTCTCCCATTGGTGAACACTTTGCTAGAAGACTAAAGAACAGGTGGTCACAGGAAGTCTCAAGTTGAAAGCAAAACCTAGAATATTCCATAGACATACTAAATAAATTAAATAGTGAAATGCATAAGATTCTTCCTAAATGTGAAAAATCATCATAAGAATACCAGCTGACCAGCAATCAGCTGAAAGAAAAAAAATGCCGGTGACACTAACTCTTTTACATATTTAATAACATTGTACAGCTAGAGCTTTAACAGATTTTAGAAGAATGAATCCCTAGACTTTCAAGATTCTTTCAGGTTACATGCTATGAGTGAAACTTTTAAAGGCAAGTTCCTTGTAGCTACTTATGTCAGCACAGAAGTTTCCTTCTGTAGCTTATTGCTACTTTTCAGTTCGTTGAACAGACAGTTAGTTGTAAAATTTTTGTTTATGTAAACAATACTTATCCAGCTAATAGTCAGTACATGGCAATAACAATTTACTCAAATTCTGCATTTTCCAGCCCCATGGAACTTGTGAAATAATATTCATTAGGTCATCCGGCCTTTTGTTAGTATATGCAAACTGTGCATTAAATAGTCAACATTAACAGAAGACATCAAGATAACCCCTGAAAATGCTTAGAAAAATATCCTTATTGGTGTTAACTAGTCATGCAAAAATGTGTGTCTCTTTTAAGAAAAGTATGGTTTTGTCCAATTAAAGTCTAAATAGTAATACAGTCTGGTTAAGTTTGGGGGTTTTTTGCAGAACACTTTAGCATAACTAGAACTATACATAGTTTTAAGAACAGAATAATCTTTCTTGTAACTTGTCTATACTTTTGTTAGATGTAATACTTTTTAGAATTTTAATTGTTACATAATTTTATGCATATGAAACAGAAATATTTATGACTTATTTTGAGGATGACCTAACAGTTAGAGACCGAGCTTTGGAACCCTCCGAGATCTTTGATTTCCTTTCTGAATTCTACAGATGAATCACTTTAGAGAATTTGCTTCAAATTCCCTATATGTTATGCAAATTTAATATCATTTATCAGTGTTGGTGTGTAACAAAATTAGTTGATTTTTGTGGAGTACTTTGAGATATTTGGGTGGTTTTCATTGCTTCTTTTTGTGAGAGGCAAAATATGTTTTATTGTATTTGTGAAGAAATCTATTTCAACAGTTTGAGATTTGTACTGATCCGCTTAAAATAATGAGGAAACTTATACTTGTAGATTTATATACATATATATCTATTTGAAAATTACTATTACTTTCTAAAGGGTTACATGATCAGCAGCAGATATCTCATATGTTCTAGTGTTCTTAATAGAGGCCATCATCAAACATCCCTTCTAAAAAATGTAAATAGACTGCAGATTAATAAAATTTCAATTCAACTTCCTAGACATTATAATTTAGTGTTTTGCAGTAGCCTTAGTTACTACAAGTAATTTAAGTATTCAGAGTATGTCTAAAAGTGACTATTCAGCCTTATTTTAGCACCTTTCTGAGAAATTTTTTCAGTATCTAGTTATCTAGAAAGTACAGGATGTGTTTTCAAATAGTAAATCAATCTATGAAAGTTTATGGCAAGTATCTTTTTAAGATGCAATTCTTGGGTAACCATTGAATTTAGAAATATTTAAGCAATCTTAACTAAGTACTATTGCTATTTTATGTGTAAAAATACCACTGTAACCAGCTGCACAAAGGGTGATCTAAAATGTAGTTGCTGTAAAGTCCGTGCAGCACCAAAGTACTTAAGAAAATATGACAAAATAGAACATTTGTTTTTCATACTAAACCTTATTATGCAAAAATGAAGGGGGGTAAAAAAAGGCAAGGAGATAAAAAAAAATAATAACTTTGCCTTATTTAGCATTTACTGTGTGAATTCACGGTAATATTGCCTTTTATTAACAAAACATGATTAAGGGTGAAAGTAATGCCAAACAACAGGCAAGAACATTTTACATAAATCAGGACTAATTAGTTTCTCATGTAAATTAAGCATCTTGCTAAAGAAGTTCACAGGACATGAAAGACTTGGTGCAAGATAGACAGAAAAAATGATCCGTCATTTTTTCCAGCAACATAATAATTTTACTAATTGCCAAATATCATTAGCAAAAAGTTGTTTGGTGCTGGTTTGTTTTTTGATCATTCTGCCAAAAAAATAAAAGGTAACAAATTCTCTGTGCATACTGGGAAAGAAAAAGACAGAAATTCAGCTCAGATGTTGTCTGAACCTGGCTTGGGGAAGAACTGTTGACTAAGTAATGCTGTGAGGTTCCTCTCAGTTGTATTTTACATGAATAAAAAATGGAAAGTTGGTGAAAGTTTTAGAAAATGCTTAACCAAAGTAGGCAGAGCAGTCACACTTATCACATTGTGTGTCCCCGGAGCTGTAAGCATTTGCAGCAGTTCTGTCTCACACAACAGTCTGGCACCTTCCCAGCTTTTTTCTCTTACTGATGTCAAAGTAAAGACGGCCAAGTACGTTGTCTTGATTTCTCAGATTGAGTAACGAAGTCTATTAAAGGTTAATTGAGTTCTCCTAGGTCTGAGAGGAAGTTAGTAGCATAGGAATATAACTAACCTTTGCCGATTCCCAGCTTTAACCACAGTGGTGTCATGCTTAGTGGTATTCATAATATTTTGAAAAGAAACCTTGCATATATGATCTGTCTCTGGAAAAATTTGCTTGACTTGTTAATGTGAAATACTGGCATATTTAAGTTCATGTGATTTATAGTTATTCTTAGAACACAAGGGTTACGTTTCTAACAGAAAGCTGAGGAAGGTTGCTTCCCAGTTTTTTTAATTTATTTGATGATAAAAAACTTGCTTCCGTATGCTTAGACTGTACTTTCATAGTTCAAAAAGTAGTAAGCTAGAAATATTAAGATAAAGTAGAATTTCTATATTATTTCTGCAGTGCCATAGGTGTTTTAAACAATACTAAATTTTCAGAAAATGTTAGGCTGGTAGTTGAAAGTGAAAATCAAAGGTAGAAAAGGGTAAATATGGCCACTTCTGTGTTGGAGTCCTTTCAAGTGCAAAGATTTTGTTAACCGGACAAACCAAGTTGAGAATATGGGTTTTTTTTACATTTGAGTGACTTAAGTGGTCTGTTGCATGGGGCTATTTACAAACTTTACACAGATAATATTGAAGCATCAATGACATACAAACTGGTATTATAAAGTAAATATGTGTAAGTATTACAAAGAATACATGACTGTACATGCTCGGAGCTTAAAATATATAAATCTGTTTAGCAGCTGATTAAACCACTTATGTTTGCTGTAAAGTTTACTGTATATAGTATATAATCTTTTAATTTTGTTACACATTGCACTGTTGTCTTTTTCTTTAAAGTTATCTTACTTAATAATTTATCCATGATTCGACACTGACACATTACAATTAGTTTATTGAATTGTTCTGGAAGGTATATTCATTTAAAGCCACTATTAGTACGATTAATTAGGTCTTCAAATAAAAACCACCACCACTACCAAAAATCATCAGTTCTCAGACCACATCAAGTTTTTTTTACTAGTTTTTTGAAGTCAGCTTACATTTATCACAGTTTCCTCTAATATTTTTCTTGTTTACATCCTATTATTCCACAGAAAGAAAGAGGTGGGGGGTTCCCGGAACACATATATAGTATGGTTCGGGGGGGATGTGTGTGTGTTGTTTTTTTTTTAACTATTATTTTATTTCCATGCAGCATGAGTAGCTCCATCTTTTACTACAATTTCTTTAGCTGAGTAGTACAACTTGCAGGTAGTTCATTCACAGACATCTATTTCCCCTCCATAAAGGGAGATTCACATCTTAAAGATTTTCTTCCACAGATTAAATAGGAGGAGCATGAGGCATTTCTCTTATTGTAGCTGGAGAAGGGACACAAAAATTGTCAAAAGGCTGCAACATCTCTCCTATGAAGAGAGGCTGAGAGTGCTGAGGTTGTTGAGGCTGCAGAAGAGAAGGCTCCAAGAAAGACCTTGTTGCAGCCTTCTGATACTTAAAGGGAACCTATAAGAAAGACTGAAGCAATCTTTTTTAGCAAGGCCTGTTGTGACAGCACAGGGGGCAATGGTTTTAAACTAGAAAAGGGTAGATTTAGCCTGGGTATATAGAAAAAAATTTTTACAATGATGGTTATAAAACACTGGAACAGGTTGCCCAGTGTGGTGGTTTGGCCCTGGCCGACAGCCAAGTACCCACACAGCC
>NW_009732973.1:7935-20151 GCF_000703405.1 Apaloderma vittatum | reverse complement strand
TCGGCTGGGATGCGACATAAAGCGCGTGCGGAGATGAAGGAGAGGCACGAATCCCGCTGCCCGACGCCCTCGCGGAAAACGCGCGACACGCGACGACGCGCACGGCTTTATTTTTATTAACTTGGCACCGCTTGCAGCTGTCACCGAGACGTACCGAACGGGGCAGGAGCGAGCGGTCGGAAGTGGGGGGAGAGGATAAGGGGGGAATCTGTTGCTTCTTTTAGGAAATACTTCGCGAGGGTATATGAATTATGCATCGTCCCCGCTCTGGTTCTCTGCGTCTGATAGCTTCAGGTTGCTGCAGTTGTTAATTTTTATCCTTGAGCGTGAAGCCAGGCTCACCGCATGCAAATCTATTTCTTTTAATTATTTTTTTTTCAATTGCATAATTATTAGCGTGCGTAAAGCTGTCCTACGCAGACACCTTGCTCTTCGTTGCTGCTTCAAGCTCTGTCTGGGTGGAGGTTCTGCACTTACAGTTGGTCTGTGTTTAGGGATATAGGTGGTTACGCTGTTCGTGTGCCCCGTCCCCACAGCTGCTTAGATACTGTCAGAGAATCTGTTTGTGCCAGTAGACCTGCATCCACGCTGCCGTGAGCGGGGCGCTCCGTGCCGCCTCCTCGCAGTAGAGCAGGAGCTCCAAGCTTCAAGGTAGTCCCGTGCTCGCAAAATACGCCAAAAATCAGAAAGCGGTTTGTTTTCATCGCTGCGGTTCAGGCTTTAAGGTAGATAACGATCGTCGTAATTGAGTGTGTAATAATACATTTTAATTAGTCGGCACCACGCACTTCAAAGGGTTTAATAAAACATACAGGACTTTAAACGGTAGCGTTCAGAGGACGTGTAATGTGTCTTTTGAAACCGTTTCAGTACCCGGCAAAGTCGAGTCAACCACATCAGTCAACAAAGGGTGGATTTGCCTTGGCCCGGAGGATGGAGCTGGCGTTGGGCTTGGCGGTGCCTCGCGCTCTTCTCTCGGAGGTGTTGCTCGTGATGAATGCCGTATAAACAGTAATGAAAACATCATCTGACGCGGAGTTTCATTACTTAGATTATATCAGATTTACGCTGTGCCAGTTAGTCATTAAAAGCCACTGAAGAGCGTTATCTTTTGTTCAGGGCAGGGATTGCAGCGGGTCTTGACAGCAGAACCCTTTATCGTAGGATTCATTTGCGTTTAAGGCAACCTTGTCAGGTTTTTCAGAACCTAAAAAGTCGTGTTCCTTGCCGTTCAGCGCACGGTGTTGGAAGTGAGCAAGAAAACAAGACAGACAGCAATTCCGTTGGGCTGCCTGCTCGCCGGGGGAAGGTGTAGTGGGGAGAAGTGGCCATTCAGAAGGAGAACTTGGTCAGGAGGAGTTGATTTATGCATTAATTTCTCGCCCAAAGTGTGCACTGAATCATCTCCTCAAGCTTACTTGTACGTCTCTTAAAGACAGACCCTCGGTCTTGTATTTTCTTTTCTGGACTGTCAGGAAAGGAGGAGGTTGCTTTGTGTCAAGTGGTGAGGAAAATGTAAGGGTCAGTTTGTTGCTAATACGCGTTTTTGGAAGGGGTTGGGGTATCGATAGCGTCGTAACCATTAAATTAAATCCACAGTGACAAATCTAGACCAGCCTAAAAACTGACAGGCCCTTGGCAAGAAAGATGGAGAAAGTTTAGATGCTTGGTGCTAGAAATTTAATCTCCAGCCGTGGAGTTTGCACACAGGCTACCTCTGCCTTTCGCCGCCGGGCAGAGCAGCCGCCTTCCCCCCTCTCGGTGGGTTTGCCCTGGGTCTCTTGCCCCCGAGCCCGGGAGTTCTGCTCTCACCTTGGCCATAGACTTTTTGGAAGATGCAAGGCCCATCTTTAAAGTTCATGAACTGTTTCCTCAGCTTTGATTTAGTCCTTCAGCGCTAATAGTTGGCTGTGACTGTGAGGTCCTTGTGGGAGTCACTTGGGACTTCTTAAATAAAACAAAAATCCTGGCTGGTTCACGGTGTGTGCTAACGCTGGGGTTGCTTCTCACCGCATGTTCACTTGGGTTTTTACATTGTAAATTCGCACGAAGGTGCGTATTCCCTTTTGAAACCGTGAATAAACCTTCAGATGGAGACTTGTGAAGGGTTGATGTTATCTTTGGGGGTCAGGGCATCTGTTCTCTAAAATGACCGATGCCGCTGCCTGTCGCTGCCCACGCGGGCACGGCTGGAGCTCGGTCCCAGGCAGAGAAGGGCGATGCTGGGTGCGGGACCACGAGGCTGGGGCGGGGGTTCCTGCGTCCTTCGCTGCTCTCTCAGAACTTCCCATGCTTGTCCCGAGCGAGGCCGGTGAGTTCCTCCCCCAGTTTTTCCGTCGGGCAGGTGTGTGGCTGTAGCTGTAGCGGCGTAGGTAACGTCAGGGTGTTGTGACGCTCTGGGATGATCATCTCTGTCCCTCCTCTTTGTTCCCTCTTCAGACCAAACTTAGCTTTTCGCTTTACCCGGTCACCGGTGTCATGGAGCAGGTATTTATTTCTGACCTGCTAGCGTGCCCTTAAGAGCGATTGTCTTGCAGATGATTTCACCCAGTAGGCAGAAATTGGGCCACCAGCGGTGCCCTGACACGTACTGATTTATTTATACTTTTTTTTTAATTAAAAGCCTTAGAAAGTGAAGCTTAGAGCAAGAGTAGCGCATCCCATCGTGCGGATTTTGAAGAACGCTGTGAACGAGTCATTAATCTGAAGCCCGTTTAAGAGGAGCGTGTGTGCGCGCGTACAGCGTACGTGCGTCACCACTTGTTTGCTTTGTGTCAAATAATGCCAAGCCGTGAATGAAACTGTAAATTCGTCACCACGCGTCTTGGAGCGATGGCTCGGGTGAGCTCCAGCTGCCTTGTCCTGCAGCTGCCACCCAAACCCTGCTCCTGTCCGCGTGGCGAGGTTGGCGAGTCCTTTGTTCGCCACCTCGCTCGAGCGGAGGGACTGGGCTGAGGGTTTGGGTTGGGTACTGAGGAGCTTTTTGAAGACCGAGCGTGGTGTTTCGTCCTTTCCACCTGTTCAGCCGCTTTCTCTGGAGGAAATGCTGACGGGGATCGTGTCTGGTGTCCTTCTAACGGTCCGTGGATAAATAAACGCGGTTGGATCTTGGATTCCAGATTTCAGTTGAGATCACGAAGGGAGATGATCGTTTGTTTTTCGTGCGACTTGGGAAGAAAGGAAAGGATTCCTCCTGTTCTCCTGACAGGATAGTCTGGCTGTGTGCAAATAAAACACGGTTATTGTTGGGTTTCCGCTGGTAATGGTGATGCCGTTGATCAGAGCCGGCCTTTTAAGGCAGGAGTTTAATGGCTCTTGGCTTTTTCACTCTGTAAGGCAACAAAAAAAGGGCCGTGTCTGCCCGTATTTGCGAAAGGCTGGTGTGTGTTGGCTCTTCCCCGAAGGTCTTCTCCCATTTTCCAACAAGGGGAGAGAAAGCACCTTCCAGTCTCCGAGAGGCTTTCTCTCTTGCAGCGTGTCTAGAACACTTTGTGATTTATTTTCTCTTTTATTATTTTTTTTTTTTCCCCTGGTTAAATTTTTTTGGCACCTGTATTTTCAAACCAAGCATCTGCCAACTCTGCGCTGAAAAGCTAAATGTAGAGTATTTATCATTGGGATTAATCATTTTATTGAGCAAAGGCTTCTTACATACAAAAATACTCGAGATCAAAGCTCTGAAAAACAAAGCTGTTACATTATAGAAGAGAGGAGACATTTTCTTAGTTCAGTTGATATGAACAGATGAAATACTATGCGCATAATGTAAGTTAGTGTCAAAAGAGGCTTGTAACTACAGTCTCTTTAGCGTTTTGTCTGTGCATCTTCTGAATAATTATGAGGTGCTGAATAATATATCTTTTACACCGAGCGCGAAGGCTTCCTCCGCAGGTCTAACCTTCCCGGGCAGACATATGTGCGCGCGTTAATTAATCGAGCGGGTTATTTATCCCGCCGGTTTACAGGCTGCCCATCGCTGTAGCGTCGAGGCGCTGCTCCTCCCTGCCTGGAGTAACACGATTCGGAGCGTCTGCCGCCGAGGAGAAGCTTTGTCCTAGAAGCTTCGCGGCATTTTCTTTTCTAGATGTTTCTGTGAAAGGGCGAATATCGAGAACGAGAGACGCGTAGTTATTGATCTGCTGGAGCGGCGTATCCGCTCGAGACCTCAGCGTATTGTGCTTGAGATTTGCCTTGGGTTTACCAAGATCTTGTAATTATATAGAAGTTTATGTTAAGGGCAGAGAAAATAACATTTCAGGCGCTTTGATTCTTGCTTTCCCCTGCTAAGCAGATCTCTAGCATAAGCCTATCCTTGAGGGCTTCATTTCTTGCAATCTATTTTCTTGCCATTTGTCATTCACAAATCATGTTTGCTGGTATTTTTTGCCTTTTTTCTTTTTTTTTGGCCTTTTTTCTTTTTTTTTTCCCAACGTAACAGAAGGAAGTTTGAGTTTGTTCAGCCACGAGAGCGAGGGCTGGGCAGTCGCGGGTTTTATTTCCGACCAAGCCGCTCGCTGCCAGCAGAACCTTTGGCAAGTCGCTTAATTTCGCGGGACTCGCTTTGCCACCTTTGAGATAAGATTAATAAAATGTTTCCCACACTGCAGGTTTTATGTAAATGAAGAAGGTAGCAATGTCTTTGAAGCGTGCAGGTAATGGGTGCTGTGGAGAATGGGAGCTTTTTCATGCTTAATGTAATACACTTGCTTAATTGTATATTACAGCATTTTGGATTTCTCTTTTTTTAATATATTGATGTATTTGACAAGTAGGAAGCTTGATTTGTTTCTTGATCGGTTGGCTTTTTTTTCCTCACGTTACTGGCACTGGTTTTAGGCGTATGTTTCTGCGAAAAGTTCAATGAACGCGTTCAGATAACGGCTTCACGCGGTATTTGTGGATGCGTTGAGGTGGGCTGGTTTGATTTACGTGCTACATTTATTCCTCATGTCGTGTGCGCTCAGAAAGATGAAAAGAGGGAACTGGTAGAGGAGTGTTTCGTTGCTTCCCGTGGCAAAAGCCGCACAGGGCTGCCTGGTGTGGAGTTAGGTGGTGCCGGTGCCAGCTCTGCCTGCGCCCTGGGCAGCCCCTCAGCCTCTTTATTCCTGGAAGGCTTTTCGGCGCCCGAGTCGGAATCTTCCGTTCCTCGAGTCGAGCCCTTCGTTTCCTGGTCTTGTCGCAGAGGTGCCGCTTCCTTCTGCTTCGCCGGAGCCTCGCACCTGTCGGAAGATTCCTCTGTTCAGTCTCCTCTGCAGATTGAACAACTCCAGGTCATTCCGTCTTTTCCTGGACCGTCGCGTTTTGTAGCTCGCTGCCGGGCTCTCTGGTTTGTTCACGTCCGTCTCGTCTTCACCCTCAGCCGCCCCGGTTGGCGTGAGGAGCCGTGCAGTGTCCTTTTCAGTGCCGGAAAATTGCCGCCCGGCTCAGCGAGCCCCAGCTGCTCCGGGGTTTTTCTTATCTGGGAGCATGTGCCAGGAAGGTGCGATAAGAGCCGGGAGAGAGCGGCTCTGGGGATGCGCCGGTGTCTGCGGGCGGCATTCCACAGCTTGGGGGCCGGCGGAGGAGGCAAGGTCACGGAACGCTCCGGGAAGAGCGCTCGTTTGGCTGAGACCAACTTGAAACGGTAAGAAAAGAAATGATCTCTTGTTCTACCTGTGCTCAGAGAACCAGGACTCTTGGTACTCCCCTTGTAAAATCACGGCGCTGGGTCTCCAGCGAGAGTTTCCTCCGGCTCGCTGAAGGAGCCCACGTAGTCTTGGCGGGAGTTCTTTGAGTTGGACTGGACTTGGATCTTCTTTTAAAGGCCTTCGTAAAGGGCAGATCCAATTTCGTAGAGATCAGGAGTGAAATGATACAGAAATGTTTTCATACACGGTTTGGAGGCGTTTGGTCAAACGTGGATTTTGGATTGGACGCCCGCGTGAATTCGGCGTAAACCAGTCGAGAAGAAAGACGAAGGGCTCCATTCTCGAGGTGAATGTGGAACAAAAGACCGTCAGCCACGGAGCAGGAGCGGCACCATGGGCTTCCTTCGAATTTAATTCTTCATGGTGCCCTTAAAACGAGTATTGCTGTGCTTCAGAAGCGTAACTGGGAAGTGAGGAGTGTCTATATTAGCATAGCCAAGCATGGAAGTGAGATTTCTGGGCAAAAACGGCGTCACGTGAAGGCAGCGTCACAGCAGAAGCTCCGCGGATCCTTTCTAGGTAAACACGACGCAGAAAAAGGAGAGTCCGAGAGCCCGTCCTTGGCTCTGGGGGAAAACAGCTGGATGGCGCCTTGAATTTCACAAACACGAACAAGTTTTTAGGAGTCTTCTTGGTCTGGGAGGTGGTTTTGGTGGTTTTTTTGTTTGTTTTTTGAAACTTAACCTCCTTGGAACAGTTACTCCAGGTGGGTATATTGTAGAAATCTAGTTTTGGCTCCCTGTTGTATTGCAGGAGGTTCCCGGTGATCGCGCTTTTGCATTTCAGAGCTGTTGTGGCCCCACACAAATCAAAATGAAAGCCTGCGTTTGCAGGAGGTGGTTGCACCCGCAGCCCCTCCTGTAAATCCTGGCCCTGGACATGTTTACAAACCGAAGTTTAGAGCGGCTCCAGCGTCCGTTTGGCCAGAATTGCGGCTGCGCGAGGATAAGAAGGGTGGATGTAGCTTAATGATATAAGACTTGGACTCTAATTGCTCTGCGCTTACTTAATCCAGCTTATATTTTAAAGCTGTCTCTCATCTAGTTTTTCGACAGCGAGCTAATAAAAGTTACTCTGTGTTTAAGCCGTTCTCAGTGACCAGAAACCCAGACTGTGCGTGTGAGTTGGGTTATTTTCTTGCTCACTCCGTATTAGAAGCTGTTTCTTTTGGCCAGTTTGTCTCAGAACGTTTCTCATTGATTTTTATGGCTGTCGAGCGGTAGCAGTGATGACAAAATTCAGTCATAACAGTCTCTCTTGCCGCCGAAATGTAACCATGAAGAGCGAAATCCCTTTAGGTGTCTCGATTCCCGCTCTCGTACCGCACGGGACGGCCGTTGTTCTGCTCACCGGCCTCCCCAGCGGCTGATGCTAGAGGGAAAGACTGGAGTCGTTGGTCCTGTCACCCAGGTGGGAAATGAGGGGATTCAGGCTTTGTGATATCTTGATTCCTAAAATAATCCTTATTTCCTTAAACGCAATTGAGCTTCTAGAATGAGTCACGGTGGTTAAAGCCTCCTAATGTATTATTAAGGAGAATTCAAGTTTGCTAAATCATCATTTCTAAGCGAAGCTTAGAAAGAGCCAAATCCTGAAACGTGGTCTGGGAGAAAGCTCCTTTCAGCAGCTTGGCTTAGTGACTTGTGGCTTGTCCAAGTGTCAACGGGATGTCGGTGCCAGAAAACTCAGCTTTTTCGAGCCCTTTGGTGACAGCTCTGCCACCTCCCGCGAGGAGATGGCTCCGGGACGCTTGAGACTGTTGCTAATTGCGAATCATCTTGTTCTTAATTCTGGCTTGATGGTCTGAATGTTTAATTGAACTCTTAACATGCGTTTATACATCGCTGAGGTCTGGAATAGATGCGGTCCCAGGAGGAGATGCTTGACTCTCGCTGTAGGCAGCTCCACAAGAACTCGTGTCGTGTGTGCGGCGCTGCTCAGGAGAGCAAACAGCAGCGAGATCCGCAAATAGCGGAGCAGAGAGCAGGTAGAACCTCGCTGCAAATCAAACACAGCTTTCCCATAAAGGTTTCTCTTTTCCTTTTGCAGGATGGCGGACACGGACCTCTTTATGGAATGCGAGGAGGAGGAGCTGGAGCCGTGGCAGAAAATCAGCGACGTGATTGAAGATTCTGTGGTCGAGGATTACAACTCGGTTGATAAAACCACTACGGGTAATTCCCTATTCCAGGCTAGAGTTGCTGAAAAGGAAAGGGAAATGGCAGCGACAGATTTGAAAAGTGAGGGGGTAACTTGGCCAAGTAATGTGTGTTCTACAGCCAGAGCGGTTGTTTTGTAAAAGGAGAGAACTGCTAATTCCCACAGGTGATGCTTTTTGCTTTGCAGAGGGCTTTGTCTGCCCCTTCTCGCACTCTGGAATGAGCGAGGAGGTCTGGTACCCGAGTGGGGGAGCTGTATTTCCTGTGACTTCACTTAGGTAGTCAAACCAGTGGGGTTAAACCTGGCTTATTACAACTTATTTGACCTGGGGCTTGATGTGATTGGTTCCATTTGGGTTTTTTGGTTTGGTTCTGGCTGCTGCGGTCGGGAAATTTGCCCTCTTTGCTTGCCGGGGGATTGATGGTGTGGTAGGATCTCTCCCTGCCCTGTGGCGTGACTCTGCCTGCTGGGGAGGGTTTGTAGAACTTCCCAAGTGATGTTTGGTCAGAGAAGTGTTCTTAGACTGCGGAAAAAAATATGAAAATCACAGAGGCCTGTGCTGGTCTGCTTTGAAAGAGGGGATGGAGGGGAATGACCTTTACAGCCACAAGACGCTGTTACTTTTCCAAGTCCTCAGAATTTATGACTCGGCAGCCTGGCCAGCTCGGATCGCGGTGCCGAAACGAAATATTCGGCCCCAAAGCGTTCGCCTCGGAGTTGGGGCTGTTCACAACGATGTGGGTTGTGTCTGAGTGCCTTGGGATGGGTGAAAAAAGCACAGAAACGTGCTTGGTTTTGCTCAGCTCTGGAGCATTTCAGGTTTTATGGTGGGGAAGTTCTCCTCTTGGTGGCATCGAGGCAGGAGAGCTCAGCCCGCTCGCTGTGGGAGCAAGGTGAGCGAGCGTTCCTCAGCCTGACAGAGCGGCCGTTCCTTCCCTGAGCGCTGTGCTCGTCGAGTCCCCACCACTTCATGTGACACGACTTGGACTTGCAGGGGAATCCTTCCTGGCCCGATGCCAGCGAGGACTTGGAGTGGCAAAGTGCCACGGGGACATCTGTCACCTCCTCGGTCCCTGCGGTCTCCGCTGGCCCAGTAACTGAGGGTCACATCCCAGTTGAAGTTGTGACTGTGCGGAACGCTCACAGAACGAGCCGTGTCTGGAGCCATCCCAGCTCTCAGCAATCTGGTTTTACGCTCATGGCTGTCGTCTTGCATTTTGTTCTACATTAATTAAAAAGACTTACAAGCTAGGGCTGAAAACGACCCGTTAAAGCTCTCCATTCTCCCAGGGTTTTGCTGGGGTTTGTTTTCCTGCGGGTTTTTTTTTCCCCTCTAGGATGTAATTGGCTTCTGAGCAAGACTGGAGACCTAAAACTTCTCTTTTCTTAAAAAACAGCATCCCTGTTGGTAAATATCTAACTTTCTGGACAAACACTGGCTTGAATTCCCTGAGGTGTGTCGTATTCTTGACACCCAAACCAACAATTCTCCTTTGAATGAGCAGAGTGTGTCCTGGGCTGGATAGAAGTGACCCCGTGTCCAAAAATCAAGAAACAAGATTTCCAAACTAAAGATGAAAATATCTGCTGGCTTATCTTTTTCCATCTTTTTGCTTTTCCCTGAAGATTGGTTTTAAAATGTCTCAGATTACTGGGACATACAAGGAAAAATTACTGAACGCTAAATATATTTGAAGTGACGCTCGGCCTAATTTTTCTTTTTTTTCTTTTCAAACAACGTGAGATCTCTCAGGCTTGGAGCGTTCGGTGGGATCCCTGCTCCCTGAAAGATCAGGGGCTGGCTCTGGGCTCCTTGTCAGCCAAGCGAGATCCTTGAGAGAGCGAGGAGGAGAAAATGATCTGCTGCTCTGGCTTGGGGTCTTCATCGGGTACTAGGTGGCACCTACATGTTCACAGCCTCACAGAGCTCTCCGAAGATTCTTTTTTTTGGTTTTCTTTCTTTGATTTCTCTGATAATTGCCCCTCTTTTTTTTTTTTTCCTATTCTGATATTTGAAGGGATTACCTCTGATCCAGCCCTCCTTTCTCCTGCTGTTTCTGCCTAGAACAATCTTCATGAAAACATTTGGATGCCGTACCCCGAGGACTGCCAGCCAGGCAGCATCCAGACTGTCAGTGTGAAGCATCTTCCATTAAAAGAAGCTGTTTTGGCTGTGGGACAGAACGTTTTGGCACGCGGCGGGTCTTTTCCTGGATTTACACGGTTGTAAAGGAAACACTTGCTGTTGGGGTACAGCGGCGCTTCCCTCTGATGTCAGCAGTGGGACTGCCGGGCCCTTTGGGGCCCTAAAGCCACCAGGATGTCCCGTGAGGGGCTGGCGGTGCCGGCACACGCTGGCAGGTGGTGGGAGACTCTTCTCCCCCCCGTTTTGACGTGATGTTGACGCCCAAGTTGCCGGGAGCAGTCAGGGGATCCTCCTGTGCGAACACGCGCGTCTGCTCCGCTTGGCAAGTCAGAGCTTGTGCAACTCGGAGCACACGGGGGACAAACGGGGTCTTTCCCGCTGGGCACGTGTGCTGCCAGCTGGGATGGCCACGCTCTGAGCCCTGTGGGTTTTCCTGGGGGTAGTTGGAGGTCACAGCTGGACAGCTGTGCAAGGGGAAAATCCGACAAGAAAAAGAGGTGCCAGTGGCGGGGAACGGATGTCACGGGTAGAGCTCCCTGGCACGTCCGTTGGCACAAGCACAAGGGCTCGAGTTGCTGCTGCTTGGGGTAAGGTGTGAGTTGTCAGACGGGCAAATACTACATGAAAGCCTCTAGCGTGAAGCCCTGGGAAGATGTTGAAGCTGTTTTAGTTGCAGCTGCACGGACGGGGGTCTCTGCTGGCCCAGGGTCCTGCGGAGCTGCGCTAACTCGCCTGTTGGCAGTTGCTCCCACCAAAGGACTTGCGTGAAGCCCTTTGCGTCGTGTGATGTTAAGGCTGGTGAGTTTAGCGGGTGAAATTACCACGTCTTCCCCATCTTAACTCTTTTTTCAAGCAGGATGTTTTGCTTTTGAGTCAAGAGAAAAAGCACTTTGAACACGTTCTTGTGACACAGGCTGCACATCGCGACTTCAGTGGGAGTGGGATGCAGGTGTCCTCAATCTCTCTTTTTTTTCCTCTTCGGTTAAAGCTGAAGTTTGTTTGCCGCTTCGTCAAGGTTCAGTCCCGTTGTCCTCTCTCTGTACGAGGATGCTGAAGATAATTTCACGTTACTTGAGGGTTCTCGTGACACCCTGGTTAATTGAAGCCCTCGGCGCATTCTGGTGTCCCCAACAGGCTGCGCAGAAACTTTCCATGTTTCTCGACTCCTGGTATCGCTCCTGTGCTGGGGCTGTAGTGCTCCAGCGTAAGTTTTCCCAGTTATGTGCCAGCAGGTGAACTTTTACTTACTAGTTAATGAGACTAGAAAAAATATTTTCTTTAGCTGCTGTGGCTGTGTTCAAAGGGCACGTAGGAGCCAGAATAATCAGTCTCTGAGGTTGCTCAAGGCTAAGGGATTTGAACACCCAGTTCCTGGGCAGCTTGGGAAATCCTAGCCTGACTATGAATATTAAAGCAATATATAGAAAGGTTGGATGTTTTCACAAGTTTACTTTCAAAGCATGCTCTGGAAAATTCATTCCAATACCGAAGGCTGAACTTGTCAACCGTGTGTGTGGCAGGAGCTGCCGAGCGTGACTTGTGCTGTGTCTCTGCCTTCCTTGCAGCTGGCAATCCTCTGGTTCAGCACTCATCCTCACCCAGAACCCCACCTCGGGCCTGGGCACGATGGTCACTCAGCCGGTGTTACGCCCCGTGCAGATCATGCAGAACGCCAACCACGTCACCAACTCCCCGGTGGCCAGCCAGCCCATCTTCATCACGACCCAGGTGAGCGCGGGGCGGCAGGGCCGCGCCAGCCCCTTCTCTGCGAAGGAGCGAGGAGCTGCCTGGTTTGGTTTTTGTTGTGCCCTGCGGCGGATGTAACGCTTGAGCTGAAATCGGTTGGCGTTCTGCTTTGGGTTTGGCTTTTTTTTCTGTTTAATTGATGTAGATGAAGAAATAGCTTTGTTTGGAAATAGCTTGTGTTCCCAGTCATTTTGCTGTTGGATCTCGCTTGAGAGAATTGGCCGCGTTCCACGGCCCAGCAGGGCCTGTGGAGCCAGCGCAGGTCCGATGGGGCTCGCGCTGGCTCTCCCCGGCAGCCGCACCAGCAGGGCCTGGCTCCCTGCTGTCGGTCCGCTCGGCATGAATTTGACCTTGTTTATTTGATTTTTGGGGCAGGAAGCTCGCTTTGGCTGTGGCCTGGGGGGTAACGGTGCTGTTTGCCTGCAGGGATTTCCCGTGAGGAACGTGCGGCCTGTGCAGAAAACGATGGACCAGGTG
>NW_009732973.1:2601-7867 GCF_000703405.1 Apaloderma vittatum | reverse complement strand
CCCATCACCCTCGTCCCAGGTAAGGACCGACACAAGCCAAGGCTACTGTCTTGTTCCTTTTTAAGACTCCTAAGGGTTAAAAAAAAATAAAATTATATTTGAAATCTGTATTTCATCTGCGTATCTGGTAGCTCTGAAGAGAAGGGGAGTTGTTTCTGTGGTAGGGGAGATTTGTCTGGATTTGTGGCTGTAATTCCCGGCAGCAGAGAGAAGGTCCTTTGGTCGTAGTACCCACGTGCTGAGAGTGCTGGGAATTCGGGGAGTTCAGCCGCGCTGGAAAACTAAGTTGCATTCAGTTGTTACCGCGCAAAGGATGGACTTTGGTTACTTGATGCGCCTTGTTTGTTCGTTTGTTTCTGAAGCCCCAGGTACCCAGTTTGTTAAACCGGCCGTTGGCGTTCCTCAGGTGTTCTCTCAAATGGCCCAGGTGAGACCGGGTACGACCATGCCGGTCCGACCCACCACCAACACTTTCACTACGGTCATTCCGGCCACGCTCACCATCCGGAGCACTGTTCCGCAGTCCCAGGCCCAACAGCAAAGTAAGTCCACTCCCAGCACCTCCACAACTCCTACTGCACCGCAGCCAGCAGCACTGGGACAGTTAACTGTGCAGCAGCCAGGGCAGTCCAGTCAAGCTACTAACCCCAAATTAGGTAAGACTTGCCACGGGAAAGCGAGGGGGCTGAGTGCGTGACGCTGTCTGTAACCTGATGGGCTGACGTATGGCGCGGCGGCCGAGAGGCAGAACCTGAGTGGGAGCTCTGAGTTCTGGTTCTGCCTCAGCTGCTGGCGCAGGCTTGCTCTCTCCTCCCAACCTGGGGGAGGAGGATAACCCTCAGGAGAAGTTTGCTTTGAGAACTAGTTAAATCGTGGTTTGTGGAATGCTCCGAGACCGTTAACCAGAAGTCCCCAAAAGTGTGAAATACTACTTGTGTTTTTTGAAAGGTGAAAACAAGTAGGTGATGAACACAAGCAGAAACAAACCGTGCTGCTTTTTTTTTGTTATTATTTTTATTTTTTGAATGTCGGCTGAATTCATGAGTGAAATGATCGCTCCAGAATAGCGACGAACAATTTAGAGAGGGGGAAAAAATACTTCTTCACCCAGCAAGTCGTCGGGCTATTTTTAGTTTTAAGTGGCTGTAATCGTATGCAGCTGCATTTAGAGAAGAAATACAAATGGTGTCTGGGACCATCCCTGTCCTGTTTAGTTCATCGTGGGACTCAGCTCGTAGCTCGGAGGTCGGGGAATCCGCTTGCCCGTCCTGCCAGCCCTCGTGTGACGGGCCGGGGTGCCAGGTGGCTCGGCCACCGCTGGCGAGGGCAGAGGAGTGAGAGAGGAGAGATTCCAGCTGGGGTGGGCGTCACGCAGCGGATCAGATCTCACTGATTCCTTATTAGTGTTCTTGTATTATCCGTTCCCTTGGCAGTGAGTATTGCGAGCTTGGTGACTGTAAAGAGACCTGGAGTGACTGGTGAGAACAGCAATGAGGTTGCTAAGCTAGTGAATACCCTGAACACCATTCCTTCGTTAGGACAGAGCCCTGGCAATGAGGTTGCTAAGCTAGTGAATGCTCTGAACACCATTCCTTCGTTAGGACAGAGCCCTGGCCCGCTGGTGGTTTCCAACAGCAGCCCCGTGCACGGTTCCCAGAGATCGAGCGTGTCCGAGTCGTCCTCCTCGTCGTCGTCGTTGAAAGGTACGGTCCGTCGCGGCTCTCCTCACGCGGTTGGTTCTGCTGAGAATTCCGAAATCTGGTTTTTTGGAGGAACAAAATGCTGGAGCGTAACTGCCGAGACTCCATGATAGGGATCAACTCTTGGAAAGCTTTGCTTCTGGATTCTTCATCTTTCTCGGCACGTTTCCATCCAGTGGTGATGGGCGTGGGGCTGTCTGCTCACACCCGTTACTCTGCGCTCAAAGTCACTGCTGTGCCTGCTGCCAGCTTGAGAATACACGCACCTGAAATTCTCTACAGAGGCAGGCAAAAGGATAAAATCTTTGCTTCTCCCAAAAAAAAGCACCTTCCTGAGGTGTTTGGGAGTCGAGAAGTTGCTGTGAGGTACATTGCTATTAAGTCTAGTTTAGAGATATTTCTGGCTGCTGGGGGGTACATTTTGTCGTGAAGGTTGTCAGAAGTTTGCATACTTCGGCCTTTTTCGTGCCTCTTCCAGTCTGGGTAGTCGTTAAAAGTACAACTCTTGAAACTGAAGTGTTTCCACATATCCCAGAAGGGTTGCCTGTGTTTAAGGTGAAGTGCAAGGATTCTCTTTCTCTTGTTTTGTTTTTCCCCGACACAGTCAGTTCATCTCCTATTCCCACGTTTGATTTGCAAGATGGTGGCAGGAAGGTCTGCCCGAGGTGCGACGCTCAGTTCCGAGTGACCGAAGCTTTAAGAGGCCACATGTGTGTAAGTGACAGCTGTGCTCGGAGGAGCAGATAAGGGGGAACTGCTCGTGCTTGTGCGCGGCAGAGAACAGCTCTTCTTCCTCGATCGGGGGCTTTGCGAAAAGGGAGACCAGGACTAGGAGAGAGCGAGAGGCTCAGCCTCCTTCGCTGGAAGCAGGGAGGACGTCGATCTTACCTCCTGTTGGTGCCAGGAGATGCCTTCTGTTTCTAATCTTGTAAACAATCCAAAGAGCTGACGGGGTATTGACTCTGCATTAGTTTCAAGAGTTTCCTAAAGTTCCTCTGTCTTTTCTTAGTACCAGTTAGTCTGTGTGTAATAGCGTGTGTATATACAGTTCTTCCTAGATAACTGTTTAACTTGTGGGTTTGTTTTCCTTTTAGTACTGCTGCCCTGAAATGGTTAAATTCCTCAGGAAAAGAAAATCTCCAGAATCTGAACCAAATATTCAATCTGCAAAGCCTCCGTCTCCAGAAAAAACTACAGCTGTTGCTTCACCACCCTCTTCTACTCCCATCCCTGCGCTGTCCCCGCCTGCTAAAGCTCCAGAGCCAAGTGAAAACGTAGTTGACTCATCCCAAAGTAAGCTCATTATGTTGGTAGATGATTTCTACTATGGCAGAGACGGTGGCAAAGTGAACCAGCTCCTCAACTTCCCCAAGGTTCCGACTTCCTTCAGGTGTCCGCACTGCACCAAGAGGCTAAAGAACAACATACGGTAAGGGAACGCGCCGCGCCGCAGAAACGGCCTTTGGTGTTCCCAGCGCCTCCCGTCGGGGTCGCAGCACAGCCTCTGAACCCTGAAATCTGTTCTCTGGCTTTCCCTAGAGTTGGGGAGCGGGAGGCTGCTGGACTGAATTTGCGTAATGGGTGGGAAGAGCGAGAAGGAAACGTCTTTAGTGGTGTTGAAGAACCCTTGGGCGTAGCGTTCGTAGCGCTTTCCGGGTTGCGGGTGCAAAATGTTTGGATCCCCGTTCACAGCCGTTCTCTTCCCCTCCCGAAGGTTTATGAACCACATGAAGCACCACGTGGAGCTGGATCAGCAGAACGGAGAGGTGGATGTCCACACCATCTGCCAGCACTGCTACCGACAGTTCTCCACCCCGTTCCAGCTACAGTGTCACTTAGAGAACGTCCACAGTCCCTACGAGTCAACAAGTGAGTTGATGCTGCTGCTGCTCTTTGTTGAGGCTTAGGAGGGTCGTGCTTTGGGGGTGGGTATGTTCTTGTTCTGTTTTAGGGACGGTTGTTGCTGAAGGATTGTGTAACGCTGTGCTCTGTCCCCCGGCTTTCCCTTCCCCTTGCAGCAAAGTGCAAGATCTGCGAGTGGGCCTTCGAGAGCGAGCCGATGTTCCTGCAGCACATGAAGGACACTCACAAGCCCGGGGAGATGCCCTACGTGTGTCAGGTACACAGGAGCTCCGGGGCTGCCCTTCACAAACACGCGCTACAGGATTGAGAGGAGGAGCTCTGGCGCTTGGAGCGGAGCTCCAGACCTGGTGCCCCAGAGCCCACAGTGGTTTTTTCCAGGTGTGGACTTGGAGAAATCCAGTGGCTCTTCCGCCAGCTCCCAGCGCTCTGAAGCTGGATCAGCTCGGTAGACGTTTCTTTAGCCCCACTGGCATTCAGAGCCTGATTTTTTTTTTTTATTATTATTATTTTTTTTGCCTCCCAGGGCCTGCAGGCAAATTGCTGTGCCATAAAGAGAAGTTGTCACTCTGGAGCAGATGAGATCATGTTGCTTGTGTGATACCTTCTCTTGACACTCTGTTGCTATGAGATTTGTGCTTGTGTCGATTCTGAACGTGTCACCTCCACCCAGAGGTCCTAATACTCTCCCTCCAAAAAAGAAAAAACAGAGAAGAAACTCGTAAAATACACTCTGTTAAACCAGATCACATTCCAAATTCTGCATTTTACATAGACCCTGAAGAAACTGCTCTTTAGTGTATCCCAGTGGCTCTGCATTGACCGTCTCTCCCTTTTTTCCCCTTTTTTTTGTCTCCTTGGACCTGGAGCTTGAACTTCACTATTTTCCCTTTATACAAGTAGTTCAAACCCATTTCTCCAAACTGCTCTGAACGTGCGGTGCTTGGTTTCGTAGCTTGCAGCTGGAATAAGCCAGCGGGTTCTTCAGGAGCTGGTTCCTCAGCTCCCCCCGTGGGGATCCCCGCGCTGCAGCAGTGAGAGCGAGCTGCACCCCGGTGTTATTTCGCCGCTAACTGTCCCCGTCCCCCCGGTGCAGGTGTGCCAGTACCGCTCGTCGCTCTACTCGGAGGTGGACAGCCACTTCCGCATGATCCACGAGGACACGCGGCACCTGCTCTGCCCCTACTGCCTCAAGGTCTTCAAGAACGGCAACGCCTTCCAGCAGCACTTCATGCGGCACCAGGTACCGTGCCGCCGGCCCCTCCGCAGAGAGCACCTGTTCCCTTGAGCTTTTTCTTGCAGTAAAACCAGAAAGAAAGAAGGAAAACGCGGTGGGAAAGGGGTTGTGTGTGCTGTCACTCCTGGCCCTGCCTAGGGGCTGTGCTGGCGAGGAGGGGCGTTGCTCCTTGGGGAGCGGCACACACACCTTGTTCCTCAGCACAAAAAGGCAGATTTTGCTGCCTGGCGGTTGCTCCGCGTGATGATTAACCAACAGTGGGCTCACCTTCATTTGGGTTTCAATTTTATTTCTTTTTTTAAAAATCTCCAGGTTATAAATAAGTAAATAACCCTGTATGCACACAAATAAGTTCGATTTTCGTAGCTCGGTGTCCCGTTTCCGTGTACTGACAACATATTTTACGTGGGCGTAGCTGAAGTGCGCTTTGAGAGCACAGACCCGCAGCGCGCTCAGTGAGCGCCCGCGT
>NW_009732973.1:2280-2527 GCF_000703405.1 Apaloderma vittatum | reverse complement strand
CTGAGCTGAAACGAGCCGGGTAAGACCCATTTCCCAGCACGCCTGGGCCTGGCGTATTTGCAGATGACTTGAGTTGAAAAAACAAAAATTAACAAAAACTAAAATGCTAAAGATGTAAGCCTCGATAGCAAGGGATTTCAGATGGAAAAAGTGGAGCTGCCTTTGGTCTCAAAGAGGGGAGAGTGCTGGTTTGGTTTTTTTATTTCGTTTTATTAATTCTTTCAACAAAAAACCTGCTGCGTTGTGC
>NW_009732973.1:1990-2233 GCF_000703405.1 Apaloderma vittatum | reverse complement strand
TAGAAGAAGAGTGTTTACCACTGCAACAAGTGCAGGCTCCAGTTCCTCTTTGCCAAGGATAAAATCGAACACAAGCTGCAGCACCACAAAACTTTCCGAAAGCCCAAACAATTGGAAGGATTGAAACCTGGAACCAAGGTGAGAAAAATCACGTTGACAGCAAGTCTCTGGCCCCGTTTCCTCGGGGAAACACCCGTGGCCTCTGTGTCGGTGGCTGTTTATCAAGCGCTTCCGATTGGTGTG
>NW_009732973.1:0-1851 GCF_000703405.1 Apaloderma vittatum | reverse complement strand
GCAGGGCGTGGGGCAGGAAACCGCGCCGCTGTCGTCTTCTGCCGACCCCCAGCCCATCTTCCTGTACCCGCCCGTCCAGAGGAACGTCCAGAAGAGAGCGGTCAAAAAAATGTCAGAGCGTTTTGCTAAATTTCAAACTAAAAAAGATAGATTTTTTTTTTTTAAAGGAAGCGTAGTTAGCGTTGTAATGGCACAGTGACAGGTAATAGGATCCCGGGCACTGGGCAGCTCGGTCTCACCAGTTGCCAGGGGAACTTGACGCCGGGAGAGTCTCATTTCCCACAAAACCAGGATTAAGTTGTGTTACGAAAGCCCTTAAGGTGAAACCGCAAAGCCGAGGATTAGCCAGGCGCTGATACGGAGACAGCGGCATCTCCTGCCCACCCTCTGTCCTGCTGCCTTGCCTTCAAGATTTTATTTTTTGTTTATTTATTTTTGATGCACTCTGCAGTTGTAGACTCCTGCCCGCAGCAAGGGCGGGGAGAGGCTTAGCCTGGCACTGGGGCACCGCGGGAAGCTGGTCTGAGCGCAGGTTTCCCACGGCTGACGCTCGTTAAACCCTTTGCTGTCCCGGTGGTTGTTGTCGCTCCAGCGGCACTGACGAAACGATCCCTCTTCTTCTCTTCAGGAGCGTCCTGGGGAGGCAGACCTGCCTGGAGTGCAGCTTCGAAATCCCCGACTTCCCAAACCACTTCCCCACCTACGTGCACTGCTCGCTGTGCCGCTACAGCACCTGCTGCTCCAGGGCTTACGCCAACCACATGATCAAGTACGTAGCGGGCAGAAATCCCGCCGGCCGGAGCGCGGCACCACCTCGGGTCGGTCGGTCGGTCTGTCGGGTGTTTATAGGGCACACGTGGGTGGTGCTGTTTGAATGGAGATTTAATAATTTTTAAATGGGGGAGGGAATCACTTGTAGAAGCCTGTGGTGTGCACAGACCAGGGAACAGGAAGGCAGAACAATTACTCCAAATTCTGGGCATTTTTAAACATTATTTGTACAGATTTATTTTGTTTTTTAATATTTAAACAGTTTTAATTTCCTTGAATGCAAGACTGGCACACAAAGTATTACTAGAACCAGGGTTGGGTCTGGCTTTGGAGATGTGCTGTATTTTGCATGTAGCTCTTTAAATACCCAGAATAGTTCTGACCTTTCTTGTTCGTTTTTTGTCTTACAGCAACCATGTTCCTCGGAAGAGTCCAAAATACTTGGCTTTGTTTAAAAACTATACTGCCTGGTAATGGAAAACTTGTCACCTTCTTTTAACCACCCGGGAGTTTAATGGGCATTCACTTTCTGATCTTCCAGTTCTGTTCTTTTGCTTGTGAAGAAGCTCGATTTATTTCTTGTCGCACAAGAAAACACGTGGAATTAAGAGGGATTTCCTGAGATTCCTGCCACCTTCCAGTGGGACTTGATGTTTGGGGTGGGGACGCTGCCTGTGGGTGCTGGACAGGGACTTTTTTTTTTTTTCATAGAATCCTAGAATGGCCCAGGCTGGAAGGGACCTTAGAGATCATTTTAATCCACCCTCCCTGTCCTAATAGTTAGTGAGGGGATGTACGTGTCTGCATATCTGATACCGATGCTGAGCTCAGTTCTCCCTTGTTCTGTTCTTTTTTTTTTTTTCTTTTTTTTTCTCCTTCCAGTGGTTTAAAGCTGTCGTGTTCCTCTTGTCTCTTTGTAACATCCGAGGGTGATGCGATGGCTGAACATCTGGTCTTCAATCCTTCGCATGAGTTTAGTAACATTATTTTCCGAGGTAAGAGCTTGAAAAGTTGCAAAAACTTCCTGTGGGACGTTCCTGGGCTCCAGGTTGAGCAGGGCTTTGTTCAGCACCGGGCTGA
>NW_009732972.1:29420-33063 GCF_000703405.1 Apaloderma vittatum | reverse complement strand
TATATATATTTTAATTTCACCTGTCAATTTGTTGACTCTACTTGTAGATCAGTAAGTCTCTGACAGTAGATTAACAGAATTATGTTGATTCCAGCAGTGGTATTTTGTACTGAAACAGTTTTCTGAATAAATTTCTTAAAATACAAGTTTTCTTCATTTTGTTTTGGTAATTAGCACTCCTTGTCCCTCTGGGTTATTTTTAATAAAAAAATAACGAGCTTATTTTTTAAAATGTTTTATTTACTCTCAGAAACAAAAGAAATTTCTATTAATAACAGCTAGCTACATACTGTTGCTGTTGTTTCTATTTTTTGCAATTATGTCTAAATGAAAACATAAATTCAAAACCCACGTGTAAGGTTCAAGGGCCCATTTTTTGAAAAAAGCAAAACTGCAAACAAACCCCCACAAAACAGGAAAGAGGTGAATAGAAAACAAGTTCAGGTTAATTACATGTGTCAACACTATTTTTCTTTTACTGTGAAACACCAGGGTAAGACTTGTGCAGGTTGTTACTATGGGGTTTCTGATGCGCTTCATGTTATGTCCCAGAGAACCCCTTGTCCATAGTCCTACTCACTCCCAACAGGACTGAATGCAACTGTGGGTGTTAACGAGTCCAGTTTCATGATGAATATTCCAATTACTGTACACACTTACACAAAATACTTAGAATACTGTAAGCTTGGTACTTACACTGACAGCCCAAAAGGCACAGGATGAGCACAAGAGAGACTGAAGGCACTGCTAATATCCTATATGTTTCTAATAGGAGGGATTTTAAAATATTTTTGAGCTTCTGTTTTAAAAGTTTCTATTAAAAAAGGTCCCAGTTAATCCTATGAAATGTATAGTGCTATAGAGAAGGACAAAAAAGTCCTAGGTAATCCTTCTCAACCTGAGTTGAGTCTCCCAATTTTATGCTGCATTTAACCCTGAGCACATGAGCTTGGACACACCAAGGGGGAGCATCAGAAAATAACATTTTCCTTTAGTCTCTCACTGAGCTGGTCTGCACATCCGTCAAGGAAGCTTAAAACAAGCCACCAACTCAACATCTTGAAACAAACGTGAAAGTAAAATTTTGTATTATGGAGAGAGAAGCCATTTCTCTTGGCTTCTGTAGGCAGAGAGTGTGATGGTGGGTTTAACACTGTAAAACTGCAGTGCAAACAAACAGGGATTCCAAGGATCTGTTTTCTCCCACTTAGGCATGCCACCCTGTGAGACAGGCAGGGACCTGGAGGTGCAAAGAACTGTCAATACAACACAGAACAGGTAGCCTGTCAGGAATTTTGGTTGCATTTTAAAGGAGAGGAAATAGGCCTTGTTTTCCCTCTCGTGTTGTGAGTGCTCCAGCTAACCGTGAATTCTGCCTGTGCTCTTTTTGCGGCTGTCTTCATTCAGGCAATCCCAAAATGTTTATTACAGTTTGCAATTAAACCATAGATTTATAATTCAAAACAGTTGTTCTGGGAGAAGGTAGAGACCTGATGATCTTGCTAGACTGGTGTGATATTTGTCAACAAATTTTGCTAATGGGAACTAAAAATGTGTTAGGGACAAGATCGGAGCATGATGAAAGTTTTCATTTCTTAGCCTATTTTGATATCAAGCTCTTAATGAGCATTTAAGAAATGCTCTATTTGGTTAGGAATGCTTACTGTCCTTTCTTTTACAGATTCAGTCCTATTTAGCAACAATTGATGGAGAGCAGTTGGAGTCTGTGAAAAATGACTTAATTGCTATAAAGGAGATTTTTGTTCCAAAGGAATCTGATGATGAAGTGGTGCAGGCACAGAAAGGTAATTTAGAAATACAGAGACTTAACCATATGAATAATTGTTACTTCTGTATATAGTAATTAAAAAAAATACAGTCTGAACGATAATTTCTGATATTCTAATACTGTTCATAAGGTAGTCACTAAAAATTAATACTCCAAAAGGTCCAGAAGCTGATCAATACTTAATTTTAAATTTACATTGTAATTGAAGTGTGAGATATTAAAAACATAGTGCAAGGAAGTATGATATTATTTTGCTATATCACCAGTGAAAGCAAAACAAAAATAAGAAAGAAAAATAATATTGGGTGACTGAGCTTTTCTTACAGAATCTGTTTATTAAATTGTGTAATCTGAGAGTTTCAGAGTGTTTAGCAATGCTTTTCTATTTAGCAACTTCATCCTCATTTTGCACCCTCCCTTGCTAGAAAGGGGAAAGATTAGACTGTAACAGAAGCCTAAGAACCTTGAACTGTTTGAAGGAAAGTCACTTGGAAATATAGTGGCATAGCTGCTTTCTAGGTCTCACTTGGCAAGACGTGGCATGTGGAATGTGAAAAAGAAGTTAAAGCAGCAGACGCGTTCCCTGGCTGTGACAGTGTGGAGCATTGAAGAGAGTGGGGCCGGCCTGACAGCCCATAGATCAGCTCACAAAAGTTACGATAAAGGATGGGTGCTTTGGTTAGAAACAAAATAGGTGTCTTAAACAGGTCAGAAATTTTGGCATTCCCAGAACAGACTGAGAACAGAAGGATAAGAATCACAGAATCATAGAATCATAGAATGGCTTAGGTTGGAAGAGACCTTAGGGATCAGGTTATAGCCGTAATAGCCCATTTTTCCAAGCCTGTGAGATCCAAGAGGAAGGGGACAGTCTTTTTTCAGTGGTGCCGAGCATTAGAACAAGAAATAATAGGTTTAAGTTAGAACATAGGAAGTTCCACCTCAACATTAGGAAAAGCTTTTTCCCTGTGAGGGTGACAGAGCCCTGGCACAGGCTGCCCAGGGAGGTTGTGCAGTCTCCTTCTCTGGAGACTTTCAAAATCCGACTGGACTCCTTCCTGTGTGACCTACTGTACGTGATCCTGCTCTGGCAGGGGGTTGGACTAGATGATCTCTAGAGGTCCCTTCCAACCCCGAACATTCTATGATTCTATGATCTGTAGCAGACCCCTTCTAGCTAACTGAAACAGTCCCTTTGACCTAACTTAAGACTGGCAGAAGTTTGTGTATCTTTACATAATTAAAGTTGGATTCCAGTGACTTGCTATTGACTACACTTAGTATTCTGGTCATATTTTAAAAATTAGTTTAGCTTTCTGGGGGACGTCGTTGTGTATTTTTCTGGGAGCACCCTTGATTTTTTAGGGTCTAGCTTTGAGTTGTTTGGCTTTGTGGGGTTTTTTGAATTGGAATTGTTTACCTGAAATAAGTTTGTTGGGATCTTAAGTGTATTTCTATGCCATAATTAATGTGTATGCTAAGAAAAGGGTCTGTGTTCGATGTTACCAAAAATTTTAAATGCCATTTGGCATCCAGCATAGATAAAAGTACAGTTCAACAGCAGGTTTGCTGATCAGGATTAGATGCAGCTAAAGTTCCCCTCTGAAGAGAAGCCTTCATTCTTGTGTTCTTAGTTCAAGTACCTTAATAAAATTAAGGTCCTGTTAAGCACTTTAAGAGGTTTTACACTTAAAAAATCAAGTCAGTAAGTCTTTTAATAGCATATTTTTATACATAATTATACATTTTTACTTTAATCTAGCAGAAGATAGCAGGCTACGTTAAATTTGGAGGAGGAATTTTGAGTTTTAATCCTGCTTGCTAAACCGCTTAAAACTACAACTAACTTGCCTT
>NW_009732972.1:0-29389 GCF_000703405.1 Apaloderma vittatum | reverse complement strand
CAGGATTTTGATTTGTGCTTTCTAGCTCAATAAAATTTATGTGTTTTTCCTTTATGTAAGGAAGCCACCCTCCTGCGAAAGACAGAGATTAACTAATGGTGTTTGAAAATGTTAAATCTTAATCTAGCCTCCGAGCAGTATTTGAAAACAAGTTAGTTACCACTTATTGCTAACTTGTTACCACTTTCTCATCATCAAAGTCATGTTATTTATATGGTGTCATTTGTCAGTGCTATATATATTCAGCAAATAAAAAAAAGACTAGCTGGGAGGAAAACCAGTACTTTGCATTGAAATGTTTGCAAAGGGTGGCCGTTTGTTTTATGTAAACTCCCATGATCCTGTCTTATCCAAGACTCTTGGGATCTCATTCAGAGATGTTTGTGCTGCTTTTAGTTTCTACCATGGACACTTTCAGTCCTACACAAGGAGAAATTACTGCAGTGATCTCTGGAGGACTGTTTTGGGAAACTTTGTTCCTAACAGCTTTGAAACTGGAATTGTGGGGTTTTTGTGTCTTTGCTTAACAGTCAAGTGCAAAATCAGTATGAAAAGAAAGAAAAGGAGAAGGTATTTTCTGACAAATGCATGCCCTTCTAATGTTTCCTCTCACTTTCATTATGCAACCCTTTCATCTATTTTTCGTTGCAGCTTCTTTTCCTTTTAGTTGTTTATGAGATAATGAGAGGAGAATATCTGAAAAAGTAGCTTTACCTACATTTTGAAAGCCATTAACACCAAAAATTTCGGGTGTGGGGTTAAGGGAGATGGTAACTGAAGTGAATACTGAATTGAATATGCCAGTTATCAACAATTTTGGTAATTCTGCATTGATCCAGTGTTTTCAGAATGCTGGAGTTTATAAAACAATTTGGCACAATTTTAAAAACAGATGAGTTCAGTGTATCCAAGAGATGCTGAACTGTAAAACCTGAAAATCCTGTTGCCAAAATTTACTGAAAAGGGCTGCGATGAAATGAACTCTCTGCATCTCTTTGGCTGCCAGAGAACAATCTTTTTGACCTGTTCCCCTGCTGTTAAAAGGAAACCTCAGTCTCTTGGTTGTTGTGTGAAAAGTTCTTTGTGCTAAATACGAATTTGTTTTACAGCACCAAAGATGGGCACTCTTTACAAGCAGAGGTGAGATATCCTTTGCTTTAGGAGAGTATAATCTGAGAGTCAGATTCCACCACCCATTGCAGGGTACTGAGGAATGTAAACAGTTGTACCAAAATCCCCAAACTCATTGGAGAGTAATTAAATTAAAATAAAACTAAAATAAATCTGGGCTTTTAAGCCCAGTACTGAAGATTTGCATAAAAATGGAAGAACTAGCCCTACCTAATAAATGAACAAAAAACATGGGAACACCACAAGACATGAAATCTTTTTTTGAGGTAGCAGGACTTTTATCAGGCTTAGCATGGGGACTTTGACCTTTTAACGTCATCAAGCTAAAAAAATGGATTTTGTGTATTCCACCAGGAAGTGTTAAGATTCCAAACTCAGTAAGTGCACATGTACAGAAACAGCCAGCCTTTAGGAACTTAAAGCATGTTAGAGTATGGCAACTTCAGGTAGTCAGAGGAATATATATAACAAAAATGAATTTTGAATACTAGTGATACTTCTCTTTGCTCATAAATCTTGTGAAATAGAAGTACACGTTCTCTAAAGTTCATTGCTCCAAAGCAGAACAGAAAACATTTTTCATTTAAGCAAAACTCAATCTTAAAATAGAAAAAGAACACACCTCTTAGCTGTGGTTTGCAGACAGAACAGTAGAGAACATGTTTTCCAGTGTGTTTCCTCTGGAACTTATTTGTATCTGGCCCTGCGGCAGATTTTATTCCTTGGTTTGAAAGAATAGGTTAGTATCTCTTCTTTGGTTATTTTGTGGGTCGTATATTTTTGTCGGGTAGCTACGGATCATGCAGCTTCTTTTAACCATTTTTGTGCAACTTCGTGAGATTTAGAGTGGGGTGGAAGGAGTAGTCAAAGCGTCAAGCCAGCGTATCTGGTTGTACAGGTATCTCTTTTGCTCATTCTCTTCTTTGAGCACGTACACAGGTGCACCCCCACCTCCCTTTCTTGTATCACTGACACTGTCTTTCAAGTGCTAGAGTGCTTGGGGAACCTATTTGACTGGATGTATTTGATCGTGTAAAATAGTGTAGTGGTAACACCCTAACAAAAACTGTCTTGTTTTTTCTCGCAGCAGATATGGGAGAAGAGTTTGTCAGCATGCTCACTGAACTGCTGTTTGAATTGCACGTCGCTGCTACTCCTGACAAACTTAACAAGGTCAGCACCTGTTAGCGAGCTGCCCTCTGTTTCTTGGACCGAACATTTGTTCTGAAGTCTGTCACAGAGCTGTACCTAGCTCAGTTCAGAGAGTTCAGAAAGCAAAGTACAGGAGGGTGGGACTAAAATGTTGAATATAGAAGAGCCTTCATAGAAGAAGTGAGGTTAGTGAGGCGGGACGGTTGCAGTGACAAGCTAGCACCATGGGCCGTGTTCCAAAGCCTTGAACCAGGGATGTCACAGCAGAACAGAGTTCATGAACACAGCGTGTTTGGTCTTACACACTGGGAACAAAGGTCAGGTTCAAAATAATTTTTCTTGCCCATCATGTTTATTCTTCTGAGGAACTTCTCTGGACCTTCTTAGCTCAAAGCAGTGTCTCGGATTTACCTTATCTAGCTTCAGTCATCTAAAAGTTAGATGGCTAGACCCAGTCACAGCACTAGTCGTGTATGTACAATCAGGCCCCCTTAAAGGTGAATCACCGGCTCATGTTAAGCGCAGGTGAATGTTTATCTCTCTGGCTACTTAGATAGACCATGAATAACTAGTTTAGGCTTAGGTCTTAACTTTTTTCAGTTTGACTTCAGGTTAAAAAAGAGACATCATAAATTTTCTACTAACTGTAAGAGTAGTGCGAAGTTGTATAAGACTTCAAGCGTTTTCCACTTTGATCTACTTTCATGCCTGAGAAGACAGCTGAAGATAAAGTGATTTTCTGTTTATTTTTCCTTTAAGAATTTAGTCCATCTCTCTTACTTCTCTGATCTTTTTTCCTTTTTTTTATTCCACCTTCTTATTTTTTTATTTGGAAAATATATTTTTATGTAAATTCCTTTGACGGGTACCTCATAAAGCTGAAATATTAGTAACCTCAGTATTAATACCAAGTCTGTGTGTTGGCTAGAAATATCATACCTGTGGAGGAATTATCCCTGGCTGATCCAGCTTTATGCAGTCAGAAATCCTTCTCTCTACAGTTTCTTATATATATACTTTACTAAATGCCACACAGAGGCTTGATGTATTTAAACTTCTGAATGTAAAAAGGAGTAATTAAATAAATTGTTGATTAATGTTCAGGAACATCATTTGATAGTCCCTATTTGAATTGGACTTTGGGGTTTGGTTCTCTGGCAGGCTAGGAAAAAAGCTCACGAATGGCTGGAAGAAGCCAGTTCTTCCACCCCAGTGGACATAGAAGAGAAGTTGAAAGAAAAACCCGGAGAACTTGATGAAGAAAAGACTGAAAAAGAAGTTAAAACTGACAGTGATAAAACAGAAGTAGATAGAAGCAAAACTGTGGAGGTAAGATAGGTTTTGGAGGATAAGTGTCATTAAGCAAATTGTCATACTTCAATAAGATTAATTCTTGATCTTTGTGTGTTGGTTTTATATGTTGTCCTCATTTTTTAAACTGACGGAAGTATTAAGAAATATTAATATAAAACTGTAGACCTAGCAAGAAACAAGTAAGTGTTTTTACTGTTAGTCTGTTTTCACAACTGTCGAAGTAGCAGGTCCCCTGCTTATCACATTGTTTCTATTTTTTTGATTCTATGTTTTTGTGTGTCTGTGTATGTATACACAGTGAGCTGAAGGATTCTGTGGTGTAATGTCAATAGTACATTGAGAGTCATGTCTCAACATTCCTTGACATCTCTTTCTCCCAGTGACAATACATGGAAAAACTTTATTTAAACTCTTAAATGGTTTAAATCGCAAACAGACAAACCAGAAATAGTATTTAGGCAACTCACAAGTGTTCATGCTCTTTATGAAATATAGCCCTTAAGGCTAAAAGTATTCTGTCCATTTAGACAGCCGCTCGTGTTGTTAAGGTTAATTGTGATTAAATATTTTATGCCATTATGGCAATATTAAAAGTGATTGGTATCTTTGTAAAGACTTTTTGAATGAATTCTAATAAAGAAATTATCTGTCATGCTTCCTTACCAAAAGATCCAAAGAGGGAGACAGAATTACACTTTATATACTACAGATTTGTGTGCGATTGCAGATTTCCAGCTGGCACCAGCTTGCACAATCTGTAACGCCACAGTGCTAGGTAGAAATTTTAATCAGTGCTGATAAAAGCCACTTTTTTTATTGGCAGTTTTTTGATTTCTTCTCTAGAGAGTCATCTAAGGGATGGCTTCATACTTTTCTCTCCATATGAGTAGTTATATGACTTAATCTAGAATTAAGGGATCTCTCCATTTGTTAGGACTAGGTTTAAAAGTGAAAATCTGGGAGCCTGACCTAGTTCCCACTCATATAAGTAGTATACTTGTTCCTACTAATTTTTAAGGATAAGTATAAGAGTCTGTGTTTTGTAATCTATGGATATTTGTTTTTCCAGTACTCTTTGTGAGGACGACGTTATGACTGATATTACCTCACTATTTATGTGGTGGTACTTCCAGTTTGGGTGGGGAAGGCTGTTATGTTTCAATTTTTTTAATATATAAAACTCCATCTGTATATTTATCAGTGTTGTTGTTATTGACTATATTATTCCCTGTTTTTAATTTCAGGAAATATACATGCTGTCCATTGAAAGTCTTGCTGAGGTGACTGCTCGTTGTATTGAACAGCTTCACAAAGTAGCAGAATTAATTCTGCATGGGCAGGAAGTAGAAAAAACACCTCAAGATCAAGCAAAAGTACTGACAAAGTGAGTATTAACGTGCTTCACGTGTGAACATTTGACATTTGCTTAAAATGCATGAAGTTCCCTTCAGCTTTTGACACTTCGAAGGCACAGTAAGTTCATGGATCAACAAACAGGTTTGGCTTTAGGGCCCCTGGTGCTGTATTTTCTCATATAAGCCAGCTACATAGGCTACCTGTCATTTTTTGACGTGACCTACAAAACCTTGACCTGTTCCCAGGCTCAAACTTACTTCTGCTCCAACAAGTGAAAGTACAACCTAATCTGGGTTGCATTTCCTGTTCCCTCCACGAAAGATACTTTGCTAGCATATATAGAATTTGCTTTTAGAGCACATAATGCAGTTGTCTTATCTGCCAGTTTCATGATCTAGTGTTTATCTGCCAAAAATGTACAAATATCAGTCTGTAGTTCTAAACAATAAGACTACATTTGTCAGCAACTTTGTAGTAAACCATGACAAAGCATGCATAAAGTCAAGAAGTCAGTTTATCTGGTGGAACTGAAAATTCAGAGCTCAAGTTCTCTGCAGTAATCAATTCTACTGATTTCAGTGGGTTTTGATGTTAAGATGTTGTAAGCATCCAGTAAGTAAAGTATTTAAGTAAATGTTTATCCTTAGGAATTCAAGTAACAGTAGCAAAGCCCATGGGAATATTTCAGTCTAAAACAAAGTATTTGAAAAAGTGTTTTCAGTATTAGAGCTAAGGTGTGGTGCACTGTGTGGGATGAGGTTCTCTGTGATGCACTTGTGAACGTTCAGCAAAACAGTGAAAGATCTGGGAGCAGAACTAGATCTCCTTGTTCTCTCGTGTTTTAACCACAAGGCTACTTCCTCTTTTAGTACGGAGTCGATGTTTTATTGCTTAGATAGGAAGCTTCTCGCTGTTCTCATTAAAGTTTGATTTATTTCCAGCAGTGTTTCTAGGAGATGCATTGCTGCAATCATTAGAAAAAGAATAGTTAAACTGCGAGTTTAGAGTTTAAAAAATTGAAACATTGCCCTGTCAAAAAAAGACTAGTGTTTGAGCCAACGTGACATCATTTTGCTGCTGTAGTCAGCAGTGGATTTTTCAGTAGAGGAATACAAAAACTATATCATGCACAACGTCTACCCCAAAATATTAAAAAACATTGCCATAAGCAAAATTGCCTTAAGAAAACTCTTGGCTTCTAAGATAAAGTTTATACCTGGGACAGGGTTTTTATCTGTTGACAGGACAAGGATGTATTTTTATATTTGTCTCTTTTTTTAAACAGTTTAACAAGTGCCATGTGCAATGAAGTTTCAACTTTATCAAAGAAGTTTTCCGATTCTTTAACAGCCACTGGGGTAAGAAAACAGCATTTCCTGCAGCGTTTTGGCCTTTTTTTTAAACATAGTTCACTTACTTGAAACAGGAATTATTTCCTGAGTCCTGTGGCTGTACATAAGGTACCAGCAAACAGAGCACTTCTTTCCTCAGATCAAGAACACGGAGCATTTTTACAGCAGATTCCCTGTTGCAGAGAAAGTTTGTAAGGTTTGATAGGCTGCAGTGTGTGCCCTATCTTCTAAAATCTCTCTTTCTAGACACCGTTTCACATTTTTCCTGATCACCGCTCAGCACTTCTTATCTGCTCGTGCTGAAAGGGTCCCGCTTTTGAAGTCCCACAACTTGGTGGTATTTTCTTCCACTGTTCAGCCTATCCCTTTTGGATGCATTTGTGTAAAAGTCATTAACAGGTTACACAACACTTCCAGTACCTTAAGGTGCTGTTTCTTAGAATTTGCTAAATCCCCTGACCTAGGGCCAATGTGTTTTTAGAAGGTTTCAGAGATTAGAAAAATATGTTTGGTTTTCTATCTTAAAAAAAAAATAAAAATCACCCTATCTTATATCTCAAGATACTCCATTTAGGAACATTCATTTATCTGTGACTATCTTTGTTAGAAATAGTATCCTGCTCTTCAAGACGGTTTAAAGATGACTGACATCTGAGTATTCTAGCAGGATCCAGAGGCACAAATTGTGCTGTTGCTGAAATTGTTCTGTAAATGTCAGAGAAGAACAAACTCTGGCTCTCCTGATTGCTCCATGAAAATGGGAATGTACATCAAAGGATATTTTCCCAGTTCTCCCATGAGCTCTTCCAGCACATCTCTGAACAAGTTTTTTTCAGAGTTATTTGTAGAAAACATGATTTATTGGGTTGGTTTTATTCTGAATAATTTACATTCCTTTCCATTACTCTGGGAGAAACTGCTTATTTTGCGTTTTGGGATTGTATTTTAGCATATCTTTGTGTGACACTTGCAGTAAATACATGCAGGCATATAAAAATAAATCATGCAGGGAATATTAAGCTGGCCCAGCTCAGAAAATTGGAAACTAAGGCTTTCATAAGCATTGCACTAGGTTTTGTTCTTATCAACTCTGTACTCAGTTTTTAGGGCCAGCTTTTTTTAACCTACCAACAACAGCTGGATTCACAAACTCATTCCAGTGTCCTGCAGTGTGCATTAACTCATGAGAAACTGAGAAATGGCTTAAACCATAGAATAGAATGGCCTAGGCTGGAAGGGACCTTAGAGATCAGAAAATACTGCACTTTTGGTTTTTTCCCCAAAGTAGTGCCATCCCTATAGTCACACCTGTTTAATTCAGACAGTAGTTGTAATTCTGGCTGTACACCTGCCTAGTCTGTAACGCTGGGGATGCTTCTGAGTAAGCAGTGGTGCAGAAGTGAGAAATAACAACTTTGCTTGTGATACAATATTTCTTTCAAACTTTAACTTATTTATTCATTCAATCAATAGTATTTAATAGATACTACTCTCTGTTTCAATTTATTGTCAATCACCTAAACAGTGCACTTCATAATTGATTTTGTAGTAACTGACAGTAAAATTGCTCTTTTTTTCTCTAACCATCTTCCCTTTGTTCCACCATGTTTGTCCAAACTAAAATTGAGGTGTTTTGTTTTTCTTTAAATCTGTAATACAAAAGCTGCAAGGCTGTAAGTGGAAACCTTTCAGGTAAATTAATCAGTGTTGTGTTTTCTTTGTTCTAATAAAGTTCACCGGTCCGGTACTGAAAGGAAGCAACTTTTGCTGGAAGTTACTGTCATTCTAAAAAAAACACACTGCAAAGAACAGCGAGAATAAAAATAGAGAAGAACTTTTGCCATTTAAAAAAGCAGAGGAGCTGACAAATCTTGGTTTTCTGGCCTCCAGTGCTGTCACTACTCATTGTACCAATCTTTATTCCTACCTGGTGGTTGAGGAAAACGCTGTGCGTGCTGAGCTAATTCTACTCGTCAGCCTGTGTTGTCCAGCTCAAGATATACTGCTTCCCATTTGGGGATCTCGGTGTCACCTGTTTTTCCCTGGAGGGGAATTAATCTGGGCCTTTCATGAGGAAATAAAATGAGGTTAGGAGGAACTAACCTCAGATATTTGCAAAACTTATAAGAACTTAATTTTCCTTCTTGCCTCTCTTTTTTTCCTTCTTGTCTCCTTGAAAATGAGCAAGGGGTTGGGTTAAAAAATTTTAGGGGAGATGAAAAGGACACTGGCAGACAGTTGGACAGACAATGTCATCACATAAATCTCACATCCATAGGGAACCAGGCAATTTGAAATTCTGTGATACATGAATTAATGAAAAGATAAAACCCTGGGCCCGTCTTAGTTCATTGTACTCAGTGATAGAAATACCTAGGTCTACTGAAGTGTGTATGAAATGTAGGCACAGTTATCAGGAATATTGTGATAAACAGTCTGAATAAGAATCAAGGTGAAGCAAGACCTTTATAGAATTCATAAACCCACTTCGCAGATATCCGTATATTTCTGTTAAATGTATTTCTTGTCCTGGCATTTCATTCTATTTTCCGGTTAACAGAGCAGTATGAAGGCAGAGGTTCTTAACCCCATCGTCAACAGTGTGCTATTAGAGGTAAGCCTTCACTTTTTTTTTATGTTAGGAAATGTTCTAGTAAAATGATTTTGAAATTAAACAGTCACATTTATGTCTGAAGAAAGAACTATATAAAAAGCAATGACAGTATCATTCTAGCCTTTCAGTGCGAGCTCATAAACTTCTCATTTTTGTGTCCAGCCTCTCCCACAAATACGATAGTAGTAATATTGCATTGACTGAGGATTCTTAAGAACTGTATGATGGAAGTAAGACTGGTCAGCTCTTAAATTCCGCTGCTGTATTGTTCAGAGCACAGCAGACATTTAAAATGTGCTTTTTGGCCCTTTTCTAACATTCACAAGTTACCTCTGATTAGACTTATCATTACTGTTCCGTTACCTACCTCATTGCAAAGTATTTCTGATCCACGGGTAGTTTCAGACTACTCTTTTCTTTAAAATTTGAGTTGTAGGTGTGCTGCAGGGCTTCCCACCCATGGGCATTTAGATTTTTACAGATATTCACAGTCCAGCCGCAGGCTTGGTCAGCACATAGAATCACAGAATCATTATGGTTGGAAAGAACCTCCAGGGTCATCAAGTCCAACCTTTTTCCCAGCATTTCTTTAACCACTACACCATATCCTCAAGCGCCACATCTATTCGTTCTTTAAACACCTCCAGGGATGGCGACTCTACCACCTCCCTGGGCAGCTTGTTCCAGTGCCTAACTACCCTCTCAGTGAAGAATTTCTTCCTAATATCCAATCTAAACTTCCCCTGGTGCAACTTGAGGCCATTCCCCCTCGTCCTATCATTACTAATTTGAGAGAAGAGACCCACACCAGCCTCGCTACAACCTCCTTTTAGGTAGTTGTAGAGGGCAATAAGGTCTCCTCTCAGCCTCCTCTTCTCTAGACTAAACAAACCCAGTTCCCTCAGCCTCTCTTCATAGCACATGCTTTCCAGCCCTTTCACCAGCTTTGTTGCCCTTCTCTGCACCCGCTCCAGCACCTCGATGTCCTTCTTGTACTGTGGTGACCAAAACTGGACACAGTACTCGAGGTGCGGTCTCACAAGTGCCGAGTTCAGGGGCACGATCACCTCCCTACTAATGAACAGCCGTGTGTCAGGCATCACCAAGATGTATGCGATTTCTTTTATTAGACACCGTGAGCTAATTTTCATCAGAAAAGCACAGTGGGTAAAATGTGCCTCAGTTTTATCAAGAGGGAGTAATATGCTCCTAAGTACACTGAAATGTGTACTATCTGCAGTATGAATTCTATTAACTCTACTAATTAGATCACACTTCTCTTTAAACATAAATAAGCACACAGTAGTGATTACAAATTGTCATTCTCTGTGTTCCCTTAAAAATGAGGAAAAGATTGTTTTACAATATGCACTTTTGCACCCAATTAACAGTACCTCTATGGAAAATGATGGAAAGTTGAATAGAGCTGTAGTAAAGATTACTATATGGTTCCTTCTGTTATAAGGTAAATTTGCTGTTGAAGCTGACATATCTTTCTGTGCTCCAGGGACTGCAAAATCTGGGAATGTCCAGAATTGTGGAATATGATGTTTTGTACTTCTTAAGTCTTGTATTTGTATATAAATATGTATTAGCCCAGCCTAGGATCATGGAGAATTACAAGCTGCTGTACTATTCAGCATTAGAAATTCCAAAAATAGTACTGTGTGTTAAAACTATTATAATAATTCAAACTGTTAATTTCAGTGATACTTCTTCCACCCACACCAAATTCAAAATTAGTTCTGTTGATGGGAAGACTAGCTGGTTTGTACTTTGAAAGCTACTTCTAAACACTGTGGCATTTTATTCTGTGCACATTACAAACAAAACTGTCCAACAGTTCAAACAGGGGAAATCAGATTTTTATATAGCAGGTGTAAACTATTGTAATTAATCATTTTTGTTATCTACAGATTCAAAAGTCTTGTATGAATACATATGCTAATGTAGCACGATGCAGATGTTTAAAAAAAAAAGTGTATTTAAAAAGTACAGTGTAATTCCTGAAAAGCATGACAGCTCTACTGATGAACCACATGTTTTCTCTCCCCATTAGGGTTGCAACAGCACTACTTACATTCAGGATGCTTTCCAGCTATTGCTTCCAGTTCTGCAAATCTCACATATCCAGACCAGTTGTTTGAAAGCGCAGGAGTGACAGTTTCCCAGCATTTGTCACCTCTGGGCTTAACAGAAACCACAGACTAATGTCTTTAATGTGTGCAGATAGAAGAGATGGTAAGAGATGTCTGGCCACTTAGAGTCCTTTGAAGACACTAAACGCAGTTTTGCACATGCAATATTGAACAACACTTCACAACTCCTTCAGACTTCAGACTTTAGAAGTAGTTAGTGAAGTGAAGAATTTCTTTTCCATTAGAGTATATCCTTTGCATTAATTTAAACTGAAGTTTATTGATACTAACATTGACTCAAATACGGATTCTAAATGTTGACCCTTTCAGTTGGAGACGATGTATAAAGCAAATGAGAAGGTAAAGTTTTTAAAAACATATGATCCCAAATGACCATTTCTGTTGTTTGCACCCTAACTGACAGTTACAAATGTAAATTTGAAGTCGGTTTCAATATTTAATTTTAGCCAACAGGAACAAGTTATCATAGTGTTGTGCTCCTTAAGTATTATTTACAGTAGCAAATAATAACATCGTAATAATATGCACCACTTAAATAACACTTAGTGTTGCAAGGGTTGTACAGTAATGGGTATGAACTTTACTAAATGAAAATTATGGAAGATATCCATAAAGAATTATACTGAAAATAAATTTTTGAGCCAGTTAAGAGTACCGGTAGAGCTCTATATTTGCTGACCCATAATTTTATATTCATTTATGTCTATTTCGTAATTCCAGTAACTGAAGAACGTTGCAGCCCAAAGCAGTGTTTTTAATATGCAAGGAACAGAAATGTTCCCTTTTGTTTGGCAGTTGACACTCCTCTGAAATAATCTCCTCCCAGATGTATTACCAGGTTAGCACTTCAGGGTTTAATTTGGGCTTGGAACAATATCAACATTGTTATCACATTGAGTAACTGGTACTGACAATTCAGAAATACAATTTTGGGGCATGGAAAATAAATTGTGAAAAAAGAGTTATGAGAGAATTGCTTTGGGTGGAGGAGATTGTGCGTCAGAGCTATCACCTTTTCCCTGAGGCGGTAGCTGGGCAAAGCATAACTGAGCAGCAGGACTGACGTTTTGCATTAATGCTAGGAACCGTGATGATTTGTCCGTATCCTTAGCTTAAAATCCTGAGCTGCGAACCTCAGAATTTGTATAGGCTGGTTTACCACGTAGACAGGAAGAACCTCCCAATATTTTATGTAGCCTCCTCTCCTGGGTTTTCGTCATTTATTACATTTCTTCTGGCTATTTTGTACTTCCTTCCTCTTGATACACCAATGAATTGTATTTGAATGCTTTTTAATTGCAGTTAACTTCTGAATATTTTTAGTCACAGGAGCATAGTTCCTACATCATAAAAATAATGAAATAGAGCATGAGGAAATACTAGGCTGTTTGTTAGAAAAGAGAAACCATGTACCTGCTTTGCAAATGGGAGCTTTTGAGAGTCCAAATAAGAAAGGACAGAAAAGACTGTTTGTGTTTTACACTATTGTGGTCCCTGATCTCCTGTCATATGCATTGTGACTTTTCCGTCATTTGTTATTTAGAGATGAAATTTTTACTATCAATGAAATAAGGTTTATTACTCAAAATCTGTTTTTTGCCACCCTGTAATTTAACACATTTGAGATACCTTTCTGGGTAAGTAGAAGGGGTACAGTCTTTACAGAATGGTAAAAAAAAAAATCTTACAGCAATGTGAACAAAAATAACAAAGCCCCTTGGCAGCTGAAGAGGCAAACAAAACTCGATATTCATTGGTATTTATGCCATATTGAACATTACCTCAACTTGGGAGAGAGCGGGACACAGAAGAACACAGCCGGTGAGCACACTCTCTAGCCCAAAGGTGCGATACAGCTCCCACCAGCCATTATATCCAGGACACTTCTATTTCTGAAAGCGTAATTTCAGAAGCGCATTACAAAATAACATTCGGTTGATGCAAAGCATTTCAAGCTTCTAGGCTTGGAGGGGACTAAACAGACTCTTCCCTAGTAGCCCAGTGGCTGCTGGAAGAGACGCACGCTGGGACTTACTTGACCAGGGGTCATTCTTGTGTACACACTTCGACCCAGCTCCTCAGGGCAGCTTACTGAGGACCATATATTTGCTCCATATGCTGAGAGCAGTTTTCAGCTTTAAAGATCCAGACACCAGTGGAACATTCAGTAGCTTGTAAAAAGGGCTGTTCATTTAAAGTCATATTTTCTGTTGTTCTGTGCTGGCTAGCAGAATATAGTACCTGATTAAAAGCTTGTTTATTTTTCAAATTAAGACTGTCAAGAATAGTCTAGCATTTTCACCTATCAATCATTGCATCCTGGATTTATTTTCACTTTATTTGATCATTATTTTGCATCAAGATATCTGTCCATGCTGGAGTGGAACTCTGTATCAGGTACCTGTAAATGCTGTATTACTGCCAAATGAGTCATAGAATGTAGCAAGAGCTGTTTCATACTGTTCCTATGCTGAGTTAATGTTTCCAGACATAAATGAATTTGGTTACTTTTTCATACAGATTTTTTTTTTTCCTCTGAAGTGCAGTGCAGAATAATATAGCATTAAACCTGTCAGAAAAATGTGTTGACTAATAGCGGTGTCTTGTAGCAGAGGCTGAACAATACAGTATTAGGAGCCTCAGGGGACAATGTTTGAAATTGTCGAGGGGCATTTTTAAGACAAAGATTGCTTATCTGAGATATTCCTTACTAGAAGTTTCACTGTCTGGCTTAAATTATGTATGTGTTGAATAAAGTGCCTTACTCTAAAGTAAAAGAAGCTATAAAAAATAACACAGGGACTTAAAAGTATTTACATCCATACAATGTAGGAAGGGAAATAGGGCAGAATATGAGCATGGGGATGCTCTACCTGATCTCAGATGCAGTCATCTTGTCCTAGGAAAACCGAATGTTATATCTCTAAATCGACTTTAGGTAAATAATATTTCAATAGAAAAGTTCTATGTGGATGTAACCAGAATATTTTGTTTATACCGGTTTGTATTTTTCCATCAGTTAAATAAATCATTTGAGATACTGAACTGAGACAGTATATTAAAAAAGAATGTTTTGAAGAATAATGTGATGAGAGAATGTACTCAGTGAAGTCTTTCACTTTCAGATTTTGTGATTTACCTTTGGAATGAGGAGTTTGGTTTTACTGATAGTCTGACAAAAACAGACATTGCCTTAAACTTTTAAGGGAGAGTGCTCTTTCTTTCATCACCACCTTTTTCCAGGTCAGTACACTGAGTGTGCCTTGGCACTTGTCAAACTACGGGGTTTAAAATACTTAAAAAATAACCTAGATTGTGAAAATTACTTGTTCTCTTGAGCAGATCTGGTTTTTTTCGTGGCATTCCATTCACTTCTGAGCACATCTTTTTATGCAGAGGCAAAGAAGGCAGGCCTTTGCTCTTGAGAAATTTATCAAGATGAAACTTCAAACAATGTGTGTCTACCTCCAACCTTGCAGGTGATCTGCTATTACAGGTCATCCCTGAAGGATGAGCTAGATATAAACTGTTAGTCAAGTAATTTGCTATGTTTGTATATTAAAGGTATTTGCTGGGGTTTTTGGGGGGTTTTGGGGTTTTTTTTTTAGGGAAAAAAAGCAAGCTGTAAGTTGTTTGCTGCTTTTCAGGGTATAGTCTATTCATGTGTAAACATCTTTTCCCCGTGATTTGCTCCTACACTCCAGCATCCATTGCTAGCAACAGCGAAACAAAAGAACTGTCTCTTCCACTTCTTTCGTGCTGCTTAGATCATCCACTGGAGCCATTAATATCTTTCTCTAAAATGTGCCTCAATCACATAATGCAAAATCATAGTCATTACAAGTTGAGATGCTTTTTAATGATGTTTCCAGCGTCACCAACCAGTCAGGATTCACAACAACTTTAATGAGGCTGAAACACCACAGTATTTTGAGTGACAAATACAGATTTTTACCTATTTCACTGATTCACAGAAGTGTTTTTATCATTTAAGCAGTCACTCAGCTCTTAGGATTATCTTTGAGACATTACAGTTCTAGTTCAAATGACAGCCCTGTCCTTTCTGCTAGTCTCAAAAGAATGTAAAGAGTGGAAAAGGACTTTCCTGATTTCTTTTTAAAACCATCTCAGAGCAAGGCTTAACATGACAGCATCAGCCAGTCTGACCTACTTTGAAATTCTTACAGTCTGACTGGAAAGCCCTCTGGACTTTAAACACGATTTTTCTGTCTCAGGTCAACCTTTGTTGCTGAAGTGGCTTTTAGTGTGCTCCGTGTACATTTTCTATTATGCTCTGACTCCTACTTCAGCATTCCTACTATGGACAATCGTGTGCACTTTTAGAATTAAAATCAGTTGAATATAAAATGTCAGCAGTTGAATTAGATTAAAAAGTTGGGAGAGGGAAAATGATTTTCAAAGGAAGAGAGAAAAAAGGCTGTCCTCTCTGGAAATAGGAACAATTTTCAAGGTTGGATTAGAAAAAAGGCTCTCTAAAAGAATTTTTCTGCATTGTTCAGAGTAAACAAGAGATGACATCTGATTAGTTCCAACAGAACTGGAATAATAGCACTTCTGAAGCAAAACAAAAATCTGCATGAACTTGAAGGAAGTCAGAGATAAGAACATTCAAAAAGAGAGAGCTTAAAGGAAGAAAGACAGCTAATTTTATCGCCCTGGATCTGCAGTGCTCATTCATCTGCACCCCAAAATTCCCCAAGCACACTTAAGTTCTGCTAAGAACTCCTTATTAGTCTCCCCACTTTGATCTCCTTTTCACAGCTTCCCTTTACAGTCTTTTGAGGAGGTGCTCTAACAGACCCAAAGCAGAGCACTAGATATTCATTCTGCCTTTCAAACATTTTACCCAAGGAGTGAAAGAATTACCTCTTATGCAACCCAACAGCAATATGCAAACGGAGTCAAAGAACTGCAGCAAGCCCTAATCGTAATGCTTGGTGAACTGAATTTGCTGCTGTGAAGAGGAATGCGCAAGGACATGACTCAAACAGATGTGTGCCATTTCTCTCCCACACTACAGAGTTGAGACCGAAAGGCATTTGACAAAAGTTGCCAGTTCTGGAGCCAGACAGTGTCACCTGAAAGCCAGAGTGCTGGGTAATTCAAACAATTTTTAAACACTTTCAAGAGCCTCTCAACCCATTTACTAGACTTGGAAAAGTGCAGCTCTACTCTTTCTGCCCTTGCTTCTCTCAGACACTGTATCCACAGCTTACAAGGTGCTGGTATTTAAGGTGATTTGTGCCTTTCCTCTACTTCCCTTACCGGTTCTGCCCCGCATCTGTTTTGCACGTTTCTGTACGCCGTCAGTTCTGCCTTCCCCACCAGTTTTCTTCAGCCTACTCGCCTCCACCTTCATGTCTCCTTCCCACTACTGGTTTCTGAGGTTCTTTCCTCCTCCCCATCATCTTGTGCTTGGGAGGCTGCACCAGGACCTCTTTTCTTTCCTTGCTCAGTTTTGAAAAAGCCAGAAATGAGGACAAGGGGTTAAGAGGACATGGGAGGAGAGAAACCAAGAGGATCTCAGGAGAAAATGGGAAGACCCTAGACCCGTTGCTTCTTAGGCCCCTCCTTCCTCCTCCAGTGTAAGGAGGTTGGACTGGAGACTGACTGAGGTCCCTTTCAACCTCAATTACCTTAAGATCACTTTTTTTCCTTAGCGATGTTTCCCCAGTCTCCCACTGTTTCCTATAGTTTGGATCATACGTACAAGACAAGGTGAGCTCTACTCACCAGAGACTAAAAGCTTACAAGAGCCTTTTGGTTTTACTTGTTCTTGGTGTTTTTAAAGGTAACTTGGAAGATGTAAGATTCCAGGGTAATAAAACCACACACTTAGAGAGCTGTGGGGTAACTGTGGGTAATAAAACAGTAAGTCACAGTTTAGTGATCCAAGGAAAAGAAAAAAGTGAGGTCGTAGGCAGCAAGAATAATAGAATTAAATTGTAGGAGAAAGGAAATGAAATTGGGGTCACAAGGAGCAGGGCTATCCCTATCAACAAGATCTCTGGATTACTGAAGGGGAAGAGTGATAGATAGTGCCATCATTGGAAGCATTTAACCACTGGCTAAAATGGCTTTAGCAATTCTGCAGTGATTTGAGATAGATATGCGTCTTTATCTGTAAGGTGCTGGTTTACAGTAAGAAGAAGAAAAAGAAGAAAAACCAACCAGAAACAAATTGTGAGAGGTGTATTTTTCAGCATTGTTCGGAATACTGAAAGGTTTATTTTACAGGCTGTATTAAAAAATCCATTTCTGAAAAGCTCTAAGTTATTACCACAGATAAGCAATAAAGCCTCAAAAGCCCCCAAATCAAGAAAGCAGGTATTTTTCTCGGATTTTTTTTATAGGATGGTTACAAACAATAGAAACAAATGCTTCAGACTTATCCAACTAAATATAAAAAAAAATCTATGTATCCTCAAGTCATTCGGAAGCTAATGTTCACAACTATTCCTATTAAATCGGAACTGCTTGGTGCAGTATAATGACTGGAGAAGCAATTTCAGAAATCTTCAGGAGGGAAGAGCTCTATAAATGTAAAGGATGAAGGTTATGAAGTATTAACGTGATGCTAAATTGCTGCATGTCATGTTTGCAATGGGCAGTTTACAATCTGTTCATCCTGATGGATTTAGCGCAAGGGAGGCTGAAGTCCTGGCTCTGCAATTTCTGTCTCTGCCTAGTAATTGATGCTTAAATTTTACTCACAAAGAATATGTTAGCACCGAATGAGTTTGGGACCCTGCTCAGCCCAAACAGCTCCAGTACACTCAGAGGAGCAGTGATAAATGGAGAGTAAGGAAAAGTTCCAGGAGATAATGACTCTGAATGCTAATGACCTAAGCTAGTACAAAAGAGAGAAATGCAATTTATCCAAAAGTGCAAAACCCATTTGATGTCTTAATGAGTTGTTAAAAAACAATAGTGATGATTTTATAGTTTGAAGCCAAATTACCAGTGTTCCATGTTTTTTTCTCTATCCACTAAAATGTCGCAGAATTTATAACAGTCTTCCCGATTTACTGCATAAATCAAAATGTACTGCAGAATTCTCTCCTTCTAGGATCCTGCGGCCACCTTCCTCAGCAGCCAGAAATTGTATCTCTTAGTCACCAAGAGCATTAAATAGGCTAAAAACTGTGCTTGTTTCATTAAAGTGGAGGAAAATTAATATCTTTAAACAGGCTTTCTTATCCTATGGAGAATATAAAATGAATTTCTTCTCCAATAGATAATGAAGAGTTATCTCACAACCATATGATTAAATATAAATCCATAATGAACTGAAAACAGATGTGAAATCCATACTCTCCTACTGAAGTTGTTTCTACAGTAAAATGTGGTTGTCCATGACTCATATTTTCTTAATATCAAATAGTTCTGGTGATCGATAAAATGGAGCTTTATCAACTAAAATGCATAGCTGGCATTCCCGTGAAAAGACGATAACATAGCTCCCCAAAATGGAAACCAGGGTGCTTTCCTTTGTGGTCTGTGATGTGTCTTCCTGCATCCACTAGTAATGATACTTCATGTGGCGACATCTGAAACGAAAGAAAACGGTGTCAGAAAATAAAAGGTTAATTAGATCTTTCCTAATTTATCTAAAATGTCATTCTTTTGACTTTCACAGTAATGAATTCTCTTTATTAAGAAAAACAAAGCAACATTGTAACTATGAGGCAGAGAGAATAGATGATACATACAGGTCAAATTGGAGCACAAGACTTGGGAATGATACCTGCCAGCAGAATGGTGGTTTAGGTGCCTGCCCCACAAAAGCATGACAGAGGGACCTGAGAAGCACTGCACCTTCCTCACTTTCAGGGAATTTTGGCAATGTAAGAGTGGGCAGAGCCAAAAGCTGCCCTGGAGAGCATTCACTGCATCCACCTGGCTGTCCAGTAAGGATGTCCCTGAAGTGTCTCAAACTGGCTTTCTGTGGAGTGCCTCCATCTGCACAAGAGTTCAGTCTGGAACTGTCTTTGAAAGGTAGGTCTTTCCTTCAAGAAACTGAGCAGGCTTCCCTCTCTTCTTCCCTCCTCCTGGCAGCTGGATGAGGGGCAAGAGTTTTGTGTGGTACCTGCCTCCACTCCAGAACTGCTTGGTCGATGTCAGCTCCTGTGCATCTCTTCATGAACTACTCCACCTGCAGCAGAGTCTTCAGAAGTAAATCTAGGGTATTAACAAGATCTTACAGGAGCTGAGCCAAAATAAGCTAAATTACCCTAAGGGGAAGAAAATAAAACCAGACCAATCCAAGCCACTAGCTGAGTGGAAGAATTTGCAAACCTGTGTGCAACTGCATTCCCCAAACTGTACTTGTAGGCAGTAGGACAAATTTGGAAATAATGAAATAAAAGCAGCTTTTTCCCCATTCCCAAGTGAAAAATATTCCTCAGTAATCATCAATGAGACTTCTGAAATTTGGGCTGCAGCTCCCAGAGTAGCACATGAGGGACCCTGAAATACAAAAATGCCCAGATCCCAATCAAGCTATCTTAGTCTTGAGGGAACTACACACTGCCAGGTGTGGGGCAGGAAATGCAGCATTTCTGTACTTCTTACTCTCACACTGAGTGAAAAAGGCGAACGCAGCTTGTTGCCCATTCTGGTAGTTCATGTAGCTGTAAGCCAGGAAGAACACCTGTCTCCCTTTCTTTTACATCATAAGAACGGGGATAAGAAGTGTTCCTTGGCTGGGAAATCTTACTGGAGGCAGCAGCTGCTGCAGTGAGCTAGAAAGGGACAAGTGTAGGCAGGATGCAATGCGTCAAAAACTGATGGCAGCTGATGGAACAGTGGGTTTATCAGCCTGCACAGTGCCCATTACAGCCCAGTTCTGCAAGCGAGCAGGAGTGCTGCCCTTCAAAAACCTCAAGTGTCTGTTCTAGAAACACGTGCTGGCATGTGTTTATGCAGAGCTCAATAATTGTGCCAAGTACCCTGGGATGTGCTCAGCAACGCAGTTCTGTGAGCTCTTTCATACTGAGTTTTCATTCTAAAGTATGGTTAAGACTTGAGTCTATTACAGAAGCAGAAACAGAGGAGGAATTATCTTTCATGATATTTAAAAAATAAATATGTAATTGAGTGACTGCATACAGTGTGACAACAATTTAGAGCTGCATGTGGGCATATATCTTTTTTTTCATAGTTATTTACAGGAATTCATGAAAGCATAAAACCCGATGTCTTACAAAAATGGCCAACTGGCACACCCAGTATGTCAGTACTAGCCTTCAGCAGCACAACACATGATTTTAGGATGGCTTTAACCACAGTACTTTCACTTCTGAGCACTGAAACAATACTTTGCAGAAAAAGCCTCAAAAGGATAATTGCAAGGAACCCAGCAATTTAAAATCACACCTACTGTTCTTTACAAATATGTGCATGATTTATGAAAACAGCTGAACTGTAAGCTTTCTCTTGCTCCTGCCTGCGTACACTTGGTATGTGCCTTTGCTAGGATGTTTTTAACTATGAGTGTCACTGTTTTCCCTGCATAATTCTTAGCTTCTGTTCCTTGTGTGGGTGTCTTGCTCAAAGACAGATGAAATACATTCTTTTAAATAGGAAAACATTTTGGTAAAGCCACAATCACAAAACGAAAGGCAGGCAAAGAATATTTTTAGTTGCGCTTTCTGCTTGTGGTACTAAGTTCTGCAATGACAGCATTTAAAGACCTGCTCAGGAAGGCAGCAGGGGCCTGGGGCAAAGCCCAGGTAATACCTGAGTTGGACCTGCATTGAATTTTCCCGATATTAGACTGGAATCTGTACAATTACATTTCTAAATTGCTAGGGGAGGGTAACCTTGGCAAGTGACAGCAGTGATGATAGTCTGAATGTAGTTGGATAGGAATCAGCCTCTCCTACACGTAGCTACTTACTGATCTCCTGTGCCAAACATGCCACATGGAAGGTTTTGAGGATCGTAGGAGAGGAAAGGGACCCATCAACTTATTTTACAATTTCTGGGAAAGAGGTTTTCACCTTTTCAGCCATACACATGCTTGCCCTGTGTGTCAGTTACCTGTCATCTCCCTTATGTTCCAATTTTATAATCCATCTCACCTGACGATAAGATTGTGCCTTAAATTCTGTATTCACTGGGAGACCAATGTGTCTTACCTAGCTGTATAGCTACATTGTCACTCAGAAATCAAGTGACATGAAGCACCTTACGTGCTCAAGGATCTCAAAGTTCTTTACAAAGAGAGATGGAAGCACTGATGGAGAAAGGCTTTGTACTAAAATTCGTTGGCAACTGCTCATGTGGAACTTCCATCAGCTTTTATGCAGCCTTTGACATGTTCACCAGTTTTATTAAGAGAATTAATGGGAGGCAGGACACTAAGATTGTTTATCTTGTCCTTGTGGCATTGACTGTCAAAGAGATTCATGCGGTAAATAAAGTATTCAGGGTAATAGTGACCAATTTGCATGAATTTGCTCTAACAACAGCTCAGAGCATGACACTGGACATTTTTACCTAAAAAAAAAAATAATAGTCCACAGCAGTTGGCCATTGACTCAAGCACATTCAGAAATGTTAGTCCTCTTACGGTTTCACTTGTTGCATTTTTTTAAGTAAAGGGAGCTAGTAGCTTTGTTTCAACATATAAATTCAGTATTTAGCCTTCTGAACTGCTCTCCCAGATTTCTTGCTATCAGTCCAGCTCCCTGTTTCTGTCCTTTCATCTGTCACAGAAGAGGGTACTCACTGCTGATACTTTAAAAAAAAATAAAAATAAAAAAAGCAGACCCACATCCTGTAGCATTTTATAGCTGCTAAAAATAATAGCTGATGCAAGTACTACTCTTAAAAGTACCAGCTGATGCAAGTAGTGCCTTGTAAGTTAGAAGGACTACACAATTGTAAGTTAAAAGCACTACACACTCTGTTTTAGCTGAGGATTATCTGTTCCTGCCATGGTACAAATTAGTAATGAGGAGTCACTGGCAAAGGCAGGGAAAGTTGGGTCTGCAGAGCTTTATCTTAGCATGCTGTCCCCTGAACAACCTTGCCTCCAACTGCAAATATTTGTTGTGAATAAAATGTTCCTACTTCCTGCCTAAATAAACAGCAGCCGTGAACTTTACAGTAATTAATGTTGCCTTTTGACAGTGCTAAGGAAATACATCTCTACCTGTCATCTGTAAAGACAGGACTTTCTTAAAGCACTTGAGAGACTTGGCTCATTCTTTTTTCTTTTCCAGGACAGTTTGCTGATAGCGTGGTCTGGTGGAAGGTGGCAGAAAAAGGAAGATTCTTTACTTTAGCACTCAAATATAATAATAATAGCTGTTGTGAAAATACACAGAGACATTGACCTATGCTGAAAACATTCCCCTTTGGCAAAGGTACAAGTGCAGATGTTGATAAATTTTTTTATTAGTTGAATTACCTGTCAGTGTGATAATAACCAATGAACAGTAATGAAGCATATCCGTGCATCTCTGTGCACAGACACAGGAGATACACACACAGGGGATATATTGATAAATTTGACCATGCACACATGTGGTCATATGTTTAGCAATGTACTTATATTCCGTGATCAACTGTATTCTCTTAAATATAAAAACATTTAAAAGATATTTATAAAAAGAAACATGTATTTTTCTGACATAAAAAGAAAAATTCAGGAGAAAGTTGCAATGTGTCATTGATTATTGCTCTCTCTCCATCCATTAGCAAGAAAAATAATTCCCTGTTGCAGACTGGAGTAACAAGCAAATAATATGCCTTAATATTTTGCTCTCCAGTCTCAACTGGATTTTTAACTTATTAAATTCCTGTGGCTAAACAAATACATTCTTGAGCCTTTCAGCTTTCAATGTGTTGGGTGAAGGGCCATTGCTGAGGCCATCATCAGGTTCTCCAGCTCAGTTACAATAATGACAGTGTTAAGAGTGACCCTTGCTCTTCCGTTTCCTCCTCCTTACAGCTGCTGCTACACCTACCTCACCTACTGTGTTGCTACCCTCCTTGCACAGAAATTGAATACACACTTTGTGCTGTTGTTAATGCTTTTGCCGAGTGCAGCTTCTGCAAGCTGGAAATAGGAAGCAGAGTAACTCAAAACTGGTTTGCCTGTCTCTATCTTGCCTGTTTGATCCAGGGCAGGCATTAAGGTAACTCTTACCAGCCAGACTGGAGCCAGATTTGAAGCAGAGGACAGCAGATGTTAGCTCTGTCCCCAGTGGAGCTCTCTCAGGTTTCTAGCTCAGGCTAGAACCCTTCCTTTTTTGAGGCTCTTGTATCGGTGATCCGAAATGCATGTGCTTTATAGGAGCAGCTGGTGGTGTGATACATAGATGGTACTTTTTGATCAAACAGCTACCAGAACATACTTCTTATCGCCACTCCACCTCCTTCTTGGGAAAAAACAGGTTTTATCAAGTTCATGTAGTCTCTAACTGTCAATTCTGGGAATTTAATCATCTTGGCCTTTTTCGGTTTCAGTACTCAGCTATTCACATGCAGCACTTCTAATACAGCCAGCTCCTCCCTGTTGAGCAAACTAGGCTTCAGTAGTTTTCTGAGGCTTCATAGAGAAAACCCTAGCACGCATGAGAAAGTAGACCACAACCTCGTTCCACAGCGTAAGTAACCAAAAGTACTTCTAGCTAGCAAGCTTTCCTGTAAGCGTTGTGTTATTAGCCCCTGAGTCACGCATGAGCACAAGTAGCAATCGCTTGAATCTGACCTTATCAGATGAAAGGGGAGGGGTTTTTTGCAGGAAGTGAAGCAAAACTAAAGCAGAAAGTGTTTTTATTATCTTTACAGAGTATTTAGCTTTGAGACAGTATTCCTTTAAGAAATGTTATTCAAAACCTAACATGACGAAAAACAAGATCTAGATCTAATTTCCTGCCTCTCCAGCCACATCCTTTAACAATCTTTCCACACAATGTCATGTAACATTAAGATTTCACATATTTGGCATTAATCCCACTTGTCCAGCTTTCACCTCACTGCCAGCAATCCCTTTGGATAGGAAGACGACATTACGACCTGGAAAGCAAGCCTGCTTCTGTACAGCATGGCACTGCAACAAGGTATTTGGGGTTTCTCAAGATAGCAAATCTTTTTCTTTTGGTCACTGACCCAGAGATTAAGGGTTAACTTCATCCCAAAGTGTCCCGGATCTCACAGAGCAACCAAAGGTCTGCAAAGTTTTTCCATACTTTCTACCCTTTAATACATAACACTTAAGACAATGAAAGCAAAAGAAGTGCTAGCAGGTTGATCCCAACAGTTACTCCCATCTCTAGGAACACAAATTTGCACAGGAATGGGCCCTAGACTTTCCTTCCCTACTTCTAAAAGACAACTTCTGGTAAACCCAGCATCCTGGAACAACAAAGTACGCTACTGATGAGCCATAATACTGTATAAATGAAGGCACTGAATACTAGTGAGCATCCCCTTAACCATAACCTTGTCTATGCAATTGATACTTTAGTCTGTATTACTTCCTCAATAGCATCTGTTCAGTTCCTAAGCACTACAAGTATTTCCAGAAAGAGGTATCTCTTACTGCGTATTTCTTTCCAGGCTTGTTTCCTTACATCTGGACTTCCTCAAACAATTACTGGAGAACAAGGGCTGGAGAAAGTTAGAATTGAGAGCCTAGTTTTAGTACCCAGCTGAAAACAACTTCTTGTGATTCCTTCTGACTGGTGTAATAACGACAGAGCAATGGATTTATTTGGGGAGTTTCATCAGCAAACTATTTATTTCAAACATGATTTTCTTCAGAGATATTTTGGAAATTGCTTCATTCCTCTGCCCTTGTGAGAAACAAATGTCAACATAATGCTGAAGTCCCAGACACAATATTCTACACCAGAAAAATAGTGTCATCATTTGCACTGGGGCCTTCAGGGGCACAGAGGGTTTAAAAGGCTAACAGATTAGTTTATAGGTCACTCTTGGTAGCAGGAGGCAAATTGATTTTGTTTCCCTGCCACCAAGCTCTCACAAAAAAAATTTTGTAGTTTGTCATCTCATCTACTTGGCTAGAAGTAGTTATTTTGAGCAGATACAGTGTACTATTAATTCTAAAAAGATAAAATAGAATAATCAGAGTTGTAAGATATTTACTTACCTCATACAGCTGATGCACCCACATGACAATGCTCTTGTTCAGGAATTACGGGCAGTATCCTTGTGGTTTGTGCAGTAACTGTAATCCGTTGTTCGCTGTGTTTCACTATTGAAAGTTAGAGTTATTTTTAGCCATATTATTACACAGCAAGTACATCTACGGAGAGTTAAACATAGAATCTGCAATCTGGAAAATAATTGAAACTTATCTAAACACAAGACAGAGTTGCCCAGAGAGATATTTGGCAGCATTTCGGTGCTTACAGATGCAGATACAAGTCAGGAACTCCTGAAAGTACTAACCATGTTTTGTATTGAACTTCCCTTTGATGCTAGTGGGCCTGCAAAATACTGATCCTAAGTCTCGCTGGGAAGCAGCTTGAAGGTAGACAACTAAATTGCTCTTGGAAATTTTACTAGGAGTGAAAATACAATAGCCTGCAAGTTTGGAGTTATACACATTTCTTACAAAATACAAAAACCTCCAGTTGGCCAGTTAAGCATAAAAAAAAAGGTAGACGTTAGAGTGTGAATTTTTTTATTAATTTTCAGATAAGGGTAGCCCAGATTGCCACTCAGGAATACGTGATGTGGCCCCAGCTAGGTCGTCATACACGCAGGAACAGCTACTGGGTATCATCCAGTTGTTAACAAAGATGACAGCACACACCTCAGAAGCAAGGAAAAGGGGTGCAATGCCTTTAGCACACTGGCAACACAGATCCTGATACGATACCTTACTGGGATGTAGATAAAGAAATACGGAAATAGGATCATCAGGCAAATGACCTCAGAGTTGTTGACCCAATGCATTTTTCAAAGAACTACTGTAGAACACAAATCATATTTTAACTCCAGGTCCATCCTGTCCCTGACAAACCATAACTTCTGCAAACCTGCAAATGGGTTTCTACTGAGTTTATAACAAGAGGATGAACTGTGCCACTTATATTTAGCTACATCCCTTCTCCACTGACTGTATCATTTAGGCCTCTCTCGTTACAAATGCAATTAAAAAGTGGAGCTTGGAGCTTGGTAATTAAGCAACTGAATATGAAAAGGAAAGTTAAAATGAAACTGGGGTAATTTTAAAAATAGCAATGGATCTTGTTTCACCCGCAGGATGAGCGTGGAGCAAATGGGAATGTAGGCTGACACTCCCTTCAGAGCCTGTGTGTAATGCTGTTTTTCATGCATGCAAACTGAGCAGAAAAAAGGACCCTTGTGCAACAGTGCTGTGTGGAAAGCACACAGGGACTATAAAGAGCTCCCTAAAATTACCTGCATCCTATAGACTTTATCCTTCCATCTGAAAAATAAAAAAGCCCTGAAGTGGTACTAAGACTTCACATTTTTTCTCTGGAAATGTGGTATCTCAGAAGTCTGTGAGTCTGTCTTAAATGTTGAATATTATGACAAGCTTTGCTTTTTCACAGCTTTATTCATCTAAATCACAGAGGAAAAGAGAACTATTCAGTTATGTCAGGAACTGAGAAGGATCAGAATCAAACAGGTGATGCTTTACTTGGTCAAGATTAAACAAATTTCCCCTTTCTTGGCTTTGCATCTCTTTGCTGCTGTAGAGGATGTATCTTGCTAAAGATACTCTTTGCTGAAAAGAAAATGTGTTGCAGAATACAAGGAGTCAGTCTGAATTCAATGGGATGCAAGCCCTGACACTACTGAGCCAGCATTTGCTTCTATTTCCAACCTGTCAACTAACCTAAAGCTGTAGCAACACACCAGAGATGGCAGAATTTTGCTCATTTCCTCTAATCTTGTAGGAGAGGAACTATTATTTTAATAGGATAGCACAGAAAACAATACAGGAATTCAAATGACTGAGAGGAAATTTGCCTTGTTTCTTATGTGCAAATTATAGCTGTCAAGCCCACTTACATCTAATGAATGTCACAAAGTTTAAACAGTCCAGAAAACAACTGCAGGCCAGAAACCCTCAAGTTTTATTCTCTGAGTTCTGGTAGTAACCATGATCCTGCAATATCCTTCTTTCATGCTGAGTTATAAAACTACCACCCGGTAGAATTAATTTTGCATTACTGTGAGCCAGACAAGGGAGTCAAGGAATCTTATACTTGTATCCTAAAATGTAATGAACCAATCTGTGACTCTGTGAGCCAGTGGAGTACTATTGGAAAAGAGAGCAGTGTACCATTTGAGCAGGGCAGAACAAGGCGTTATGTTTGAACTAAGGTTGCCCACGCAGACCGTAGGGTGATGATATTAACCGTATGATTCCCTGTCTGCACAGTCCCACTCTGGTATAGGAATGGGAACAGGCTTTTTCTTCTAACAGACCTTATTCTGCTTTCAAAATAGGATAAAAATAAACAAGGAATATAATTTTTATGCCAGGAAAAAAAAGTCTAAATGGGAATTTATAGTAGTAGACTTCTAATATAAATTCTCACTTAAGTATAACTCATATAATTATATATGTGATATTAATGAAACTTCCTGTATAAAAAGGCCCTGCTAGGCAGATTCAGTATGAAACACCCTGATTTATGCAATCTATTTCCCATACAACTCCTAGTTTGTTTTTTTTTAATAATGTAGCATACAGTTCATACACGCTGGCCTGCTCCCAACAAGGAATTCTGTGACGTGTCCCCAGGCTTTTTTTTTTTTTTAGTTACAGCTATCTGAGAAAAGCTATTCTTTATCAGTTACCAGTAGTGGAAAAGGTACTAAAGTGGTTTAGGGAGAGTAGGCTAAGGAAAAGGTCTAATAGCAGGGTTAAGTTTAGCTGCCTTCCCTTTCTCTGGAACTGAGGCTGATTTAAGCAGAAAAGTGCGCATGACAGTTTTGCAGTTTCTATCCAAGATCTTTTAAAACACTGTGGGGAATACTGTCTAGTCCTTTTAATTGCTATTATTAATTTATTAAGCTGTTCCAAACCCTCTTCTACTGCCTCCTCAATTTAAGAAAGCTCCTCAAAGAAATTCTTGCAATGGAAGTCTCTTAGGTGGGAATCTCCCTAAGATTCTCTGTCATGAAGGCAAAACAAGGAATTGACTTTTCTTCTACAGATATTTTCCCATGTGCTACTACTATCAGGTCCTATTTGATACAAAAATGCCCTGTGTCTGGAAATACAGATCAGCCACTTAAAGCATACTTAGGTTTTGTGCTGAAGAAAATGCACCCTGTACTCTTTGCCTTCTCTTGTGGTTGCATTTAAGGGCAACGGTGTTTTGTCAATTCGTGCTGTTTTGCACAAATGCAATGGCAGGACCAGATCCCAGGTCTAGAGAACATGCTCTGTACAGCCCACAGTCTAGTGCATACTTTTTTTGGCTTAACAGCACAGACAATGTTTCATCAACATTTATGATCGGAATGATTTAAAGCTCCCCTTTCCTCACTACATGTGCTTAATCTTTTGTAGTACCATGAATTTGGAAGGCTGTAACATTAATCCTACCCTAGAGATCATGCTATACATTGTTCTTTCTTTCCTCTGACCGCTGGACTTTACGGTAATGATTCATGGACATAGAGCCACTAACAGTTTTACAAAACTAGCATCCATGCTGTAAATTATCTTTTTGTATGATCACAGTAATATCAAGACAGTGATTTCCTGAGCCTACCTAGGAAATCATTCTCAAAGTATAGGTTTCCTTCTTTTTTTTCCCTTATCCTTTCTGAACTTCCAACAACCTTTTAGCAGTAGCTATACATCTTTTCATCTGTATGAGATACTGTCACGTCCTCTCAGATATACAGCTATTTAGTCTCATTGCAGTGTTTCCACGGTGGTTGTATTGTCGTTAGTGAATCTCAATGTTTTGTTTCAAGATTCCAAGCTATACACCAATGACATCGAAAACATTACCAAGGGCTGTCAAAGTCATGTATAGCAATTTATTATCCATTATCACAATAGCTGCCTTAAACTTAGTAACCATGGAAAGAACTCTTTTCATATAGTCCAGACTCCATTGTAAATTATATTGGTATAAATCAGGAAATTGCTTGGATTGACTAGAATTGTGGTGTAGGAAATCAAAAGAATTTCATATTAAAATAAAACCTGTTCTAGCAGACCATACAAATAAGCATCTTTCTGGGTGAAATGGATAGACTGAAGTGGGAAGAACACAGAAATAAGAATCACAGAATCACAGAATCACAGA
>NW_009732971.1:0-828 GCF_000703405.1 Apaloderma vittatum | reverse complement strand
CATGGGGACACCGCTGGGACAGCATCAGGGGCATGAGGACGCAAGGACAGCCCCCCCAGGGGACACAGGGACACGGCCGGGGAGATGAGGACACCCCCAGGACACCCTCAGGGGCGTGGGGACACCACAAAGGATATGGGGACACAACTACAGCCCCCTGGGGACATGGGGACATGGCTGGGGACACCATGAGGACACCGTCAGGGCCGTGGGGACACGGGGACAGCCCCCCTGGGGACATGGGGACACCCCCAGGACACCGTCAGGGACACGGGGACAGCCCCCTTGGACACAGGGACATGGCCAGGGATGCCACCAGAAGAGCAGCAGGGACATGGGGACACCCCCAGGACACCGTCAGGGACACGGGGACAGCCCCCTTGGACACAGGGACATGGCCAGGGATGCCACCAGAAGAGCAGCAGGGACATGGGGACACCCCCAGGACACCGTCAGGGACACGGGGACAGCCCCCTTGGACACAGGGACATGGCCAGGGATGCCACCAGAAGAGCAGCAGGGACATGGGGACACCCCCAGGACACCGTCAGGGACACGGGGACAGCCCCCTTGGACACAGGGACATGGCCAGGGACACCACCAGGACACCGTTAGGGCCATGGGGACGTGGGGACAGCCCCCCTGGGGACATGGGGACCCCTCTGGGACAGCACCAGGGGTGTGAGGACACGGGGACAGCCCCCCTGGGGACGTGGGGACACCACCTGGACAGGGTCAGGACACAGCTACAGCCCCCCAGGGACATGGGGACACCGCTGGGACAGCATCAGGGGGACGAGGACATGGGGACAGCCCCCCCCGGGGACA
>NW_009732970.1:76754-86570 GCF_000703405.1 Apaloderma vittatum | reverse complement strand
GATGGAGTCCCCGTGTGCCGCGGGGTCTGGCCGTGTCGGGACAGGAGCGCAGCGATTCTGTGGGGAGGTGTCGCGTCAGGCCCTGCGGGAGCCCGGGTGCTCCGGTGTTACGATGGGAGCGCCCGGGTCGGTGCCAGGTTTCCGTCCCCAGAGAGCTGTTGGGCGCTTGAATCCTGCAGGTGTTCGGCAGGAAAGCCGAGCAGCATCTGTTGTGTTGAATGCTCTGTACCACCTAGATTTTGAGCAGGGCTAATAACTGCGTAATTGAGTTTTGAAGTCCAAAGCAGTTAACCTGGGAAAGTTGTCATACCTGTGAAATGCTGTCAAGATGGGTGTTTTTAAATGCATGTTGATAAAGCCGAGTTCAGATAAGTGTGTCGAGTTTCCTAACTTGTCTGAATCCTTTAAGCATATCTGAGCGTGTGATTTGATTTGCTTTTCAGCTTAAGAATGCTTTTTAGGCTTTAATCTAACTTTCTGTAACTCTTAGTTCTTAGAGGTCTAAAATTAACCTTAAAAACACGCACCTCTCTGTATTTTTTTTCTGCTGACCAGCTGATGTACCTGACTGCTTCTCCTCTTCCCCACAGGCACCATGGTGCGCATGAACGTTCTAGCCGATGCTCTCAAAAGCATCAACAATGCAGAGAAACGTGGGAAACGCCAAGTTCTCATTAGGCCGTGCTCCAAAGTAATCGTCCGGTTTTTAACTGTGATGATGAAGCACGGTAAGTGTAGAGGGCACAGCGCTGCCTCGCTGCTGTTGCGTTAAGGTGCTTTTTGACTAAAAGTAAATCAAGATGCTTGAACAAGTTGTGCATTGTAGTTAACCGAGTTGTGTTAATGTAGCAAAGTGTTCTGTGTTTGATTTGCCTTTTTTGCTGATCTTTCATAGGTTACATTGGAGAATTTGAGATAATTGATGACCACAGAGCTGGGAAGATTGTTGTCAATCTCACAGGCAGACTCAACAAGGTAGGATTTGTCTTCCTGAATTCAGTTCTCCAGGAAGGTGTTTAAATGAGATGACTTTTTATTTATTTATATGTTTGTCTGCTCTAGTTCTGAAAGTATGACTTTTAAAGAAGTTGTTATTTATTGAATCTATGTAAATGAAAGCAATATGGATGTTAGCAGCGGTTATCAGATGTTTGTTAATTTCCCTAGGTTTATAATGGCATGGCTGGCTATTAAGTTTCTTTTAAATTCTGAATCTTTAAGACAGATTTTCAGGGAAGTCTGCAAGTGCTGTGTGTTTCTCTTCAAAGGCTTTCTGGTTCTGTAGTGATTTATCAGTTTCTTTGGTGTTTAAGCTGTCTAGAAGGTTTGTCTTAGGAGGTAGCAACTGAGTTGTTTTCCTGTTGATGTCTAATATGTGGAAATGTTGACAAGACAAACCTTTCTCCTGCTGCTAGATAGGCTTTACTTGCAGATGTGGGAACGTGGAATCTTACATTACTGGTGCTTATTAAGTTCCTGAGGCATTCACAGTGTTCATGTGTGTGTTGGAAATTTTTTGGATGATTTTATCTCAAAAGACTGAGCTGTCTAGTTCTGTGATGACTTGCTGTGCATCGTAGTTTCCAGCTCCACTATTCAGTTAAGCTTCTTTACTAAAGAAATAAAAAAATTACTTGGTCAAAATATGTTGGGGACTATCTCCACAATGAATGAATATTTCAGCTGAAAATTGCTTGAGTGTAGCAGGCAGAGAATTTTGACACTGCTCAGATCACTGGTCTTATGTATCTGTAATAAGTATAATGTCTGTCAAATTTGAGTATAATGTTCCTTGAACTCTCCTGGGGTGATTTTATAACAAATCTCCTGGGGTGCAGCTGGATCGAATGCTTTTCTCAATAGTAGTGATAAGGGTACACTTGTTTGGTCCAGAGGAGTGTTCGTCAGTGCAGGACGGTGTGCTTCTGTTTTGCTCTTGGATATTTTTGAGATGATCTGAGCCCGTGAGGTAACTGGAGGTGGTACTAGAGGTCGTGGTCGGGAAGGAATACAGGCCACTTGAAAACTTTGCTAACTTTTGTGCGTGTTGATTTCTCTGGTTAAAATCCACAGGTGTTTTTTGCTTACCACATTTGGTGATTAGAATACCCCTGAGTAGTCGCAGGATTTTTTCATGATACAAGAGGGTGCTTAATAATCTTTAGTGGTTTATAGTATGCTTTTGTGCTGTCCCAGGCCTAGCCATTAATTTGTTAGTTTAGCTTCAGCAGCAGTCTTAGTGAATTTAAATGAGGAGGAGGAGGCAAGGCCAAGGAAGTAACAGCTGAATGGCTGTGGGAGACTCTGAACACTGTTTCATAGTAAGCATAGTGGAGGTGCTTCTTGGTACTCTAGTCTTTTGCTGCCAAAAATACTGTAATTGCAGTTGTTAAATCCTTTCATCCAGTGAATTGCAATGACAAATGTGCAAATCCAGTTTACGAAGTCTGTAATGGAATTCTGTTTTATAGTGTGGTGTAATCAGTCCCAGATTTGATGTTCAGCTGAAGGATTTGGAAAAGTGGCAGAACAACCTACTGCCTTCACGTCAGTTTGGGTAAGTTGCGAGAAGTTAAATCCGTGCCATATGTAAAAAAGTGGGGGTGGGTTTATTACGGTTTTGTACTGCCTGTGTTAGCCTGGCTTGACACCTTTCTTCTCTGATCAGTCTGCAGGTAGATAATGGTCTAAAAATCCATCGTCTGTGTAAATGCTCCTTTTAACCGGTTTTAAAGGGGCACTGCTAAGCAGGACCTGTTTTTACTTGACTTGGTTAAATCCCGTTTTCACAATTTCTGCAGTTTACTGGGAAAATAGAAACTTTCCACTTACTCATTTTAGTTTTAATATTGAGCAGTTATAGATAGGTGAGGAATCATGTAAGTTAGCAGTCAGTCGAGGTGGGTCATATGGCTTCGAATTAAACTTCCTGACCGCGTATGAATTGATTAGATATTAAGTGATGAGAGACTTGGAGCCTCTGCTGAACAGACACCTACAGCATAGAAAATCTTACTACTGTGCAGCGTATTTTTCGTTCCCAAAATTGACTGAGTGAAATCTCAGTGCACCAGGATGACAGAACTGGAGGTGTCTTCAGAGGCTCAGCTGGTCTGAGGCAAAGACCGGATTAACAGTTCCTTGTCGTTGCTGTTCTTCAGACTCTGGTGATAAGCTGCTTGCTTCAGCTCTACCTGTAGAGCTTATTAGTGTGTGTTGTCATATTTTTAGGATTATTTATAGAGTGGTAGGACAAGAGGTTCTCGAACACAAAGCTGTGTGGATGAAGGATGCTGGTAATCCAGACATTGGCATCAGCAATGACTGAGGCTGCTTCGGTTGTCAGTCTGGCTCCTGATCTTCATCTGCATCAGTGCTCGGTGGTGTTCAAAACATTGAGAGACAAAGTGCTCGGAGTGGAGGAGCTGTCTGGCACCATGGCAACTCTACCTGCTCTGAAGAAAAATACCTGCTTAAAATAGAAGCAGGCTTTGTCTAGAAACTGGAGTTGCTACTGCCACAGCAGCTGAGCTGACTTTGCAGTGGGAATGCACAAGAAAACTTCTTGCTGAGACTTAGCAAATACTTGGATAACAGAAGTGCTGCAGAGTTGTGCTTGTGAGAGGAGTTTCTTTTTCAGTCTCATAGCCAGTTGTTACCACTGTGAGGTCCATTCTTACAGAAGCTGATCTTTTTCTGCCGCAGTACAGAAATGAAGTTAGTGCTGTCAGCTCTGCACAGGTGTAGAAGATGATAAACTGAACCGTCTGCTCTTTCTTCACAGGTACATTGTTCTGACAACCTCAGCTGGCATCATGGACCACGAGGAGGCTAGGCGAAAACACACAGGAGGCAAAATCCTGGGATTCTTTTTCTAAAACTTGTAAAAAAAGAGGATACTAATAAATCGTTCAAATGGACGCTGATGTTGCCAGTCGATATTTTAATGACTTTGAATGCTACCTGTAGTAGTGCTTGTGACAGACAGCTCCTCCATAGGGCTTAAGTTCCAGCTGTACTTCACCTGATGTTTGGGTTCCACACCATCCCTGGTCACAACTTTTTATTCCTGTTTTGATACTGAGGTACTTCTAATAGTTACCACTTGAATGACAGTTCAGGTTGCTGTACAGAACGGCCTCAGCAGGGGAACACTAATGTTAAACTATGTACTTGGCTGTCATGTGGTGGGATCACCTCTTGGGTGTTGTGTACACGTCTCATTGCTGTATACAAGTGACACTAGTTTCACTTTCTGGCTGAATAATAGGAGGTATTTCCTGTTCATCAGTGAAGAAAGGTAGGATTGTGGAATAATTAAAATGACCAAAGTGTAAGGAGTAACTGAGGTAGAGGGGTGGATAATTTTTTTTTTCCAGACTTCTACTTTCAAAGTCCTTTGAAGTGTAAGAGCTTTGAGTAGGGTAGTTGCTGTACCTCTGCTTTACATGTTGTCACAAAGACATAACGGACTTCTTTTTAATATTTGGGATTGAGGAAGTAAGGATATCTGAACTTAAGGTGGTGAATATTTTGCATTGGATGAGTTGTTAGCCTTTTTTTGGGGGCATCCGATACATGACAGTGTAATGCACTTGATACAGAAAAATCAACAGATGTCTTCTGAAGCAGCGCACAGAGCAGGGGACTGCAGCTGAAGAGCTGCTGGCAGATGGTAGAGAACAGGATGCCAGCTCCTGGCCTGGTGGCGTTACCCTTCAGCAGCAGTCAGAGCCCTTGCCTTACTTCGGTTTGTTGGGAGTCTTTATTAGGAGGGAGCTTTGTGGAATGCATCAAGCATCAACGCTTTAAAGCTGTTGAATTTGTGATTCACCTGATACAAACAATGGGAAGCAGTTTTCCTTCCTGGTGCTGTGTCCTCGTGCTTGTTACGTACAGTTGCTCGAGTTACGAGTATTGTTCCTTGAAGGTGATACTTCATCACAGAGCTTTTCAGAGAGCCTTGGGGTGGAAGTAACTGACGTCGGCACAAAGTCTTTGTAATTCATAATTGTAGCCTGTTTCAGTTCAGTCTGTTACTTTTTATGGAGAAAAGGAGAAGGTGGTAATTGTGGCTAAGCAGACAGGTCTTCGCTCTTTGTAGGCAGGCAGCACAGTCTCCTGATGCTCCGAGGAGCAAGAAGCTACAGAGCTGTGGAGTGCTTACAGGCAGTGCTCCTGGTGTGTGCTGGTGTCCCGTAACAGATGTGAAGCTTGATTGAGACGAGCAGAGCACTAATGGAAAAGGCTCATTGACTTGTTTTGTCTCAGTCACCTGCTGGGTAAGGTCACGAAGTGAATTGCAGATGGCATCAGAACCTGGAAATGTGATCAGTATGGTTCTGTTGGATTTGAAACACATTTGCTTAGCTAGAGATCTGTACACTGAATTAGAAGGAGTAGTTACGAAGTCAAAAGAAGTTTGTCTTGACCACTTTTTTTATCATCAAATCAAGCTATTTAGTTACAGGTTGGGGTTTTTATCCTTAATGAAGGTAATTGCAGTACTAAGCACTGACACACACGTGAGCTTTTGCATTTTCTGCTCAGAGTAACCCTGAAGATCATGCCAAGATTTCACTGTTCCTGTTTCAAAACCAGTGATTTTTATCAGTCCAGAATAGAGCACATAATTCTGATACCTGATGGGAGGTCAGTGACACTTAAAGGCTTCATTTAGATGAACTTACTGTGGTTTTAGGTTTGCTAGTTTGTACCAATTTTTCGTAGGACACACACGCGTTTTCTGAATCAGTTTACCTGTGTATGTCCTTTACTACCGCAGAGGCTTCTGAAGTAAGAGTTTCTAATATTCTCAGTTGACGGACCAGTTGGGATTAGACAATTTATTTCATAAGCCAGCCTTACGACTTTTGCAGAATTACTAAATGGAAACTAGAGCTCCAGTGTAAAACGTGTGCCTTGGAGGGAAGCACGCAGCAGCAGTATATCCTTTTCCCCAGTCTATCTGACAAATGTAACTGCACACTGGCTTACCACACCTGGAAGCTGATGGGGCTGATCCGAGTTCACTGGATGATTTCTGAAGCTTGCACCTCACTGACCAGAGTTTTACTCCCAGGCCGTCGCTGCTGGCCGAGACCCAAGGAACTTCTGAAGTGGGACTTGGGAGCTGACATGTGTGATTATGACTTGCCCTGCCATGCAACTGCTCTATGTGGCTTTGCAGAAATTCTAAAATGCTTAAAATCTGGAAGTGGTGTTACATTTTTTAAGCCTTAGTGATGTTTTGTGGGCTTGGGGCGTATGCCTTAGGGAAGCAGTTTGTAGGTAGAAGTTAACTCATTCTGGGTAATGGTAGATAGGGAGAGGTGAGAGGGCAGTACAGGTTGCAACTGGCAATTAAGACCAAGTGTTAGTTCAGAGATGTTTGGTACCTGTGGAGCAGAGGGCCGTGTTCCTGATGGAGGAGTGCCCCGTGGGACAGGCAGCTGACCTTCATATGAGGAAAACAGGGCATGGGTGACACCTGGGGAAAAGCATCTGTGCCCTGAACCCCAGAATCGCTGAGTGTTACCTCTGGTGCTGTCCTGGATACCCAGCAGTGAACGAGTCCAGGAGTGATTGTGCCTCCTCTGTGCCCTTCTAGACCTAGAGAGAAGGCTCAGCCTTTGGCTGAATGTCTGCTGCTCCTTGCTAAGCCAAATCCGAACAGCTCGGTCTGTGCGAGCACGGTGAACATCGATGGCCCTAGTCAGAGGTGGTAAAATGGGGTCAGAACTTAATTCGAGTTGTGACAATCACTTATAAAGTCAGAAGCAGGTGGGAGAGGGTTGGTGACCCATTTGTCGGGTATGGCCTGGCCTCACTTCTGCTGTCAGATACGTGACCAGTATTTCTGGATGCTGACTGCCAGTGCTACCCATGCTCCAGTTTAGGAACAGGATAAAACACTGAAACGCCCGCAGTGCATGAGAAGTAGCTGCTTATCGCTGCCGTGGGCCGTTGTCAGCAGGTGGCAGCGACTGGCTTTGAATGGCCAGAGCCTGAGGGCGATCCCCCAAATCTGTGAAAGTCCCAGGAGAGCTTTGGCATCGCTGCTGGTATCCCCGCTCCTTCTGCAGAGCTAAATATCCTGACTTCTTCTGTACGCTGGTCCACAAAGATAGTTTCTTTCTGTCTTCGATGTAATAGAGCCTGATATAAGATGATGTGGGAGGTGAGAATAAGTACAGATCTTCAAAATACATTAACAGGGTAAAAACCCTGGTGCACGAGAGTGGCTTCTCTGGAAACGCACTTTCTCCTCCTGGTCCTTTTGCTTGTTTTCTGCCACAGGTAACTCAGTCAGCTCCGTTCCCCTGCATGCAGCGCGGGGTTTGTTCCTCCAACTCCCGCGCCAGTTCCTCCAGCAGATAGGCCAGCGAGAACTAATCCTCCATCTCTGGTCTCTGAGCAGTTCTCTCGGTGACCCTTTAACACCCACTGGAGCCAGCAAGGACAGACAAGGGTGTGGGGGGTGGATGCAGCAGAAAGCAGGGAAAGAAAATGGCTTGAAGTGGTGAGTGAGGCTTTAGAACTTACCCCGGGTGCTTTGGCACCGAGTAGTTATTTCACAGCAGTGAAAGAAGGAGAAATGGTGCGGCTGGCGCGAGACCCCTGGGTGTGGGATGCAGGAACGGGGGGCAGGAAGGGGGAGCACGGCGCTGAGCACGTCATGATGTGCAGGTGGGGCTGGTGGTAGAGGACAGGAGACATCGTTTATTTTCAAGGGGGTGCCAAAGCCAGTACTTCAGGGGTTTTAATTAGATTTGTGTGCCTTCAAAGGACAGGGTTTTTTTGTTTTGCCTAATTTAGAATGAAGACAAGGTTATCTATTGTTCAGTGTTTTACTGCCAATTAATGTAAATACCAGGCTCTCGGTAAGTACCTGGATGGATTTCTTCTAGAAGAGCCAAGGGGTTTCAGAAGCTTGTGGTCTCTATTCTTGCTCATGCCTCTGATGCTTTCTATGCTCAAGTGCTGTCATTCTACTCATGCATTTTAAAAGAGAACTTACTTGGTGGTTACCCATGGTTTTGAAAGCTGTCGTGGCGTTCTCGATCTGACTGCGCTGGCTTTAGCAGCTACCGAGTGACTCCTGCCCAGTGTGTGGCTGCTAACTTGGACCTATATAGTTTTATATAGGGAGCACAAACGAAAATCTGTACTAGTGGAGCATTGTGATGCACAGGGCAAGTGCATCGGGTTGTGAGGAGAGGGTGGGCACAGCCAGGTAGAGGTGGCAGCCACCAGGAATTTCACCATCTCCCAGGGGTTACAACTCCACCGGGACAGGCTGTACTGACTGGCTCTTTTGTCACATAGTACCCAGAATTGGGCAGATATTTGATTAGCAACTAAATTGCAATCTGGTAAAATGTGATACTTGTGGTACCACAGGTTCCAGCTGGGTGCTGGTGCTCCAGGGTGCTGACTCTCCTTGGTGTGCTCCTCTTCCTTAAGCAGAGAAGTGGATGTCCTTAATTACCTGGTGAGTGTTCCAGCTGCAGTTTCACTGCATGAAGGGAAATCTGCAGGCCAAAAAATACATGCAAAATAAAAGTGGGGAACATAATACTTGTGTCACTAAGAGAATTGTTCCACCTTCTAAAATCTGAGTTGGGAAGTAAATTCAGAAAAGACACTCAGTTATCTTCCCTGACCTCAGTATAACAAAGGCCCTAGACCTCACCCCTGTTGAATTTCACCCAGTTGAGCTCTTTCCAGGTGTAAAGGAGCGAACAAGAACAGGAGAGTATGCTAGTGGTGAAGCTGCTTTTACAAATGGAGCAAAGCTATGATGGTTACTCCCACCAAGCATCAAGCAAGTTAAAACCTGTTTTGCAAAATCTCTGCTGTGCCAGTGACCAGCCTCAGTCTAACAAGGTAATCAAATTCACATCTGCTTTCTTCTACAGACTAAACGCATCTAATGGCTCCAACTGTGTCATGTGCCCTACAACCCCGTTCTCCCTCCTCCATACACCAGTTGTGATACTCAACTATTTAAGCAAAACCTCTGGGGACATTTGTTCTGGGGTTGGCGTCAGGGCGATAGCCATTGCGCAGTTGTACTTGATCAAATGTTAGTGCCACGCAACAGCATAATGCAGCAGGGCACTTGAGGTCAGCCAGCTGAGAACACCCAGCAACCACCACTTGGCTTTTTATAGCCACATAAAACATTAAAGTGGATGCCAAATGGTCTATAAAAGCAAATGGGTCAGGTGCCTGTTTTAATGATAAGGGTAGCTTGTTCTCCCTGTTCTGGGCTGGAATTCTGATCCTCAGGACACAACATCTCGTTGGTCTTGTGACTGAGTTGACAATAATGATGCTGTTGATGCATTTTTGTTGGCGAGATGGACACGGGATGGATGTTCAAAGTCTTGTTTATTTACATTTTATCGAGGGTTTTATCAGCTAGTGCTGCGCTTAATCACTGAGTATGTGCTCCTGTAGTATTGTCTGCTTTTTGGACAGGGTGCCCTAGCAGATGTGACCCACCCTAAACTGTCTATCCTCCAAGGAGGTGCTTTTCTTCACAATTTGGGGGTGGTGTTGTGTAAGGGCAGGCCATGGACATGCTACTCTAGAATCCATTGGTATTCCCTCTTGGGTCTTCATCATTTGTAACCAGGACCTGATTTGTTTCATATTTCATTCATTTTCTTTATTGTTCCCATGCCGTATTCATATTTCGTTCATTTTCTTTATTGTTCCCATGCTGTAAACACATCATGCTACCCATTCTACAGAAAACTAATTTTCCAGAAGCTTGCATTCTCCTGCCTGTGATCTCTAGATGTCTCT
>NW_009732970.1:70561-76723 GCF_000703405.1 Apaloderma vittatum | reverse complement strand
CCTAATATAAGAAAATATGAAGAAGGTAGTAGCAGCAAAACACTTGGTATGTGATGTTGGATAGAAATGTCTATGCTCAACACTCCTCTGTCGTTACCTCCCCAGCTAAATTAGAGTGGGATTTGCCCCATATATTGTGGGGAAGAAACATGGTATAACCATTCTTGTTGTATTTCACTGATTCAAGTAAAGTGCTCTTTGAGCTGGACCAGGCTGTAAGCAGGAAGGAATAAGGATTATATCTGGGAGCAGGAAGAGAAAAGCAAGTGCTGAGTGAGGTTAAAAGAAAAGCTACTGCTGAAACCCACCTCTGGGATACTTTGCCCATTTCATTAGCTCTATGGATGGAGCTTAATTGGTGTTTGGTCCATTGTTTCATGCAGCATAAGTTTGTTTTAAAAAGCAAAGTCCAGGAATATCAATGAGAACTTCAAGTTTTTAGTGTCTTTGCAAATAAGGACTTCAACCATAACAATGAAAAAGTTTGTGGGGAAAATGAAAGGATTTTTTTTCCCCCTTTTCTCCCTACACCTCTGCAATTCACATGGATGCTTGTCTCCTCACTTGCATTAACATGCCCAGTTATATTCTTGCATAACAGGATCCTCAACACGTAAGCCACAAGCCTGCATGGGCTGGTAATTAGCGCTGGCCCTTGTTCAGTCCTTGGGATTTGTTCCTCAGGGCAGCAGCATTAGCCCCTCCGTTAAGCATCTACGCTCCGCAGGTCCCGGAGCCAACTGCAGACATTGCTTGTGTTTGTGTGGAGACTTGTATTTGCTCTGGTGTAGACGGGCAGGTGGATCTGTTCCTTGGGCAGAAGTCAAAGCCTTGTTTGTTTTCCACGATCGATGGAGGATTTCTGGCTCGGTTCTATTTTTGGTTAAATATGAAAAACAATTAGAATTCAGCCCAGGTAGCGGCAGGTTCTGAGTTTGGTGTCGTGCCATGTCTTTGTGAAGCATTGTCAGGCGAAAGACGAGATGTGTGTGGACACGTGTAGGACCACTAAACTCATCTGCTACCTGCCAGGGAGACATTTTCTCTAGAAGGGCAGCAAAAATCAGGAGACTATTTTTAGCTCTGAAATACTTTTCTCGAACAACATTCAGTCCTTGCCAGCCTTTGCTGAGCAGAGAAATAGTCTCTCAAGGGAACAACTGAAGGTGCCTGGATCTGTGCTTAGCTGCCAGCAGCTCCAGTGTGGCCGTGAGAGCACTGGGAGCTCGCCTGATGGCAGGCCCTGGGCAAGAGCAAAATACATGTGGGGTGGCGGGGAGCTGGCGTCGGCGATACAGGAGTGTATCAGAGCTTGAGTAAAAATGACTCTGAGGCCAAATTCCCAGTGAAGACCCAGTCCTATGGTACAGGGTTCAGAGCTGAGAACCACAAGCCCACTGTGTGTCGGATGTCAACCCTGTCCCATGCCCAGGTGGGAGAACTTGTCTTGCAAATCAGCAAAATACGGACCCAGTGCTGGTAGGTGGTGGCTCCCAAAATAGAAAGATGCAGTGATGGCAGATAACACTCCCTGATAGCTGAAATAAAATGAACTAAACTGTACAAACGTGTGCTTTAATTGCTAACTCTCTCCTGTCTGCTTAAATCACTAGAAATAAAGGTCTTCTCTTTAGTGATGAGCAGTTCCAGGCAGAGCAGACGTGATGGGGGAAACATGTTTGGAATAAATACTGATGTGAATGACACTTATTAGCTACAGTGTGGCATATTTATTTCTCCGTAGTTAGCATAATAGCACAGCTTGATATGAGAAGGGTTCTTTACTGGTGTCTCTGTGTATGTGTGTAAAAGTAAGAACGGATTGTTATGGGCAGAATGCCAATGATTTTCCTGTCTCCCCAATTAGCACCAATGTTTGGATGCCATCGTTTGCTGTGAGAGATGAGCAACTGGCCTGAGCATGGCTGTGCTTTGAGAAAACCTTCCTTTCCTCGTGTCCAACAGGAGACAAGTGAGACAACAGCATGAGAGGCCAGCTCTTCTCCTCCATCTCCATGCCTGACAGTTGCCTCCCCGTGGTGGCTCTGCTCTACTTTCAGGTGCTCCTGAGCTCCTATGAGGCTAAGGCAGCCCTCGTCAGCCCCCCTGGAGCTCCTGGCTGCAGCCAGAAGCCTTAACCTGAGCTGTGACTGGAGTGGGAGGAGAGTGGAAACATCCCGATTGTCTCACAGGAATTTATTTGCAGACGTGTGGGTGGCCGGGTGAAAGCTTTATTGTCTTCTGGGGAGCTGAGTGCTCCAAGATTGCTGATGAGGATAAGGTCAGTTGCTTGAATGCGCAGCTTACCTGCCTTTCTGCTGAGGGAAACCTGCTCGTCTTATTCATGTCTCGCTTTTCTGTGCTTGAGAGCCGGGTGCCTTGAGGTGCCCTCATACCTGGCGCTCTTAGCTAGGAGCAGTGTTGGAGGCTCTGTGGAGAGGTGCTTGTGGCTCCCTTGCCCAGAACCTGCTGGGTCACGCCGGCTCTGGGAGGGTCTGGCAGCCCCACTGCCACCCAGCTGGGGTTTGGGGTTTCTCACCCTTAGAGAGCAAAAGCCTGAAGTTGTTTTAAAAGCATTGAGGTCCTCCCACTGTGGTTGTAATTTCTTCCTCAAGTTTCTGGAGGGAGAGAGGGAGGGAAAGCTTTGCAGAGGGTCTATGTGTTAGGCAGACACCGGCTGCCAGCCCATGCAGGGCAAAGGGTCCCCTCGCAGCTGCTTTTGGACAAATTCCTTAGCACTCGCACAGTTCAGTGAGCGTCGTCTTTGAGTTGTTGCTTTGCAACAGCGGTAAGATTTCTCATCTCCTCCGCACACTTTTTAATGTAAGAACATCTGCAAATAGGCAGTCTTGGACCTTTGCTGTACTGTGAGTGAAACTGGCTGGTGGATTGCAGAGCAACGGAGGGGAAGACCAACAGAATGGACGGACAAAGGGACTGTCTGAGCTCTGTTTCCTTAAGAAAAATTATGAGGCATTTCAAATGAGAAGCCGAGAAATTCTCAGGTTGACTATGAATGCTGAGTGCTGTCTCAGGAGCTGTCTTGGAAGCCTTTTCATTTTGGGGAATAATTATACTGTGGCAAAAGTATTTACTTGCCAGGTATTTGCCTGCCTTACTTGTCCTGTGTTCTTCCACTGCTGAAATGTAAGATGAAAAACCTGAAGACGTATGCCTGGGAGTAACAAACTTTCCATTCTAAGTTCACTTGATTGAGTGCTTGCTTTAAAAATACCGTAAAAATGCCACGCTGTAGCTTGAAATATCTCATTACCAGGTGTCAGGCTGCTTATAACTTTCAGTCAGGGATTGTTGAGGTTTTTGGTTGTGTTTTTTTGTTTGTTTATGGGGTTTCTTGTTGTTTTTTTCTTCTTCCCCCCCCCCCCCCCCTTGTTCATCTTTTAATGAAAATGCCAAAGGGGGAAAAATTATTACAAAAAATAAAATATGCTTCTTTGATGGAAAGTAAAAACGCTGACCTGGCAGTGGCTTTCAGTAGTGCTTGCTCTGCTGTATTGCTCTGGCTGTGTATTATTTCACAAGCCTGTGCGATGTTGTATGGTGTGAGGGTCTTGTAGAGGCACAGGCCTGCTGGCTTTCCTTGTGCTGGGAGGTATTGTGGAGCTGAGAGATGAGCAGGTAGTTCATGTCAGCAGAGGCACCTGACAATTAGGCAGGGAGGAAAAAACTCAAATGCTGAGGTTATAGCACTGACTTGGCTGAAGTCAGACAAACGTCCCTTGTAGGGCACAGACAACATGGCCAGCTGAGGGGACAAGGACCTTTTTGGTCCTTTTAGGGCTGCTAGTGACCTGCAGCAATGTGGGGACACTGTTTTAATGCTCTTGCCTTCTCTTACAGGGTCGTCTGCTCCTCTAGCTTTGGGTGCTAGCACGGTAAGTTCTGGGCCTTCCAGAAGCTGAGGTCCCCTCCTTACAGCAGTGCTGGCACTTTTCACAGCAGGCAAAGGGAAACTTGGAGACGTGGCAATCAATTTGCAAATAATAAACTACTTAAAGCTATACGAAAAGCATCTTGCATGGAAAATCAGACAGTGCAGGCAAAACAGCACTTACCATCAACATAATGCAGCTGAAATCTCTTTCTTAGAGATAATCATCTCTGACTCCAGCAGTAAAAATAAAGGACAAAAGCTAGAAGGAGCCAGAAAGCACAGTCGTGGGAGTGAATCTCAGTGAAATGAAAATTAAAAACACAATGAAAGGCATAGAATTGCCTTAAGTAAAAACAGAACTGTCTGCCTAGAACAACAACTGAGATTATATGGGAAGCACATGGGGGTGTGGGGAGCTGGGCTGAACTCGGGGCTGCAGTGGGGCCAGTGCCATGCCAGCGCTCAGCCATGAAGGAAGGAGGGGAAAGAGCCCCTGCCTAGACTTGAGAAAAATCCAGATTTCCCATGTCCCTTGCAGTCTAGGAGTCATTCAGGTCCTTGCTTTTAGCGTGCATTCTGAAGGAGAAAGTAATTTAGGGTCTGTCTGAAGAACAATGACTGATCCTGGCCAGTGCTGGCTCCCGCCTGGTGAAGCTCATCCTCGAAGTGCTGACCTTTAATGGGCAGTATGTGCTGAACTGACCTTCCGCAGCAAATCTTGCTGAAGCTCACATTTAAAGGTCTGTGCAAGTCAGTCCTCATCCAAAGCTCAAACAACTGCAGGGAAGATTTGCACTGGCACAGATCCAAACCCTGCCAGGCTGTGATGGCTCAGAGAGGCGGCGCTGCCAGCTGAACCGAGTTGGGACCAGCCCATGGAGTTCGTTATTTTCCCTGCTATGTGGGTATAATGTCTCATACAAATCAAAGCCACAAAACCAGGCTCTAAATTTCAGATTTTAAACAGTCATTTGGAGATATTATTTTTATTTTTTAAAAAAAGGTAGAACTTTTTAAGTGCTACAGGAGATGCACAGCCTTTTATCAAGGGATGCCAAAGTATGGTGTGAATCCCTGTGTCTTGTGACTGTTTCAGGCTGGCCTTGATGGATTTGTTACGCTAAGTGTCATAAAAATCAAGCTGCTTGATAAACTATCTGCTATTTCCCACAGCACCAAGAAGCACCTGGGGCCCTTTTGCTCCCTGTAGACAATGGCACCCAGAGGCTTATGCAACTCTCCTGCTCTGCTGGTGGCTGCTCTCTTTCAGGGCTGCCATGGTATTTTTAGATGCAAAGTGGAAGTGTCTCCTAACTATATGCTAATCACATTTTCAGAGCTCCAGCTGATATTAAAATGATTCAGCTGTTGCCTGAATTCACATACTTTTATTTGTTGCCTTTAGTTTGCTGTGTGAAGTTTTTCATACGATGGTACCTATTTTCTACCAAAATCATGGTTTGGGAGCTGCCGTACAGCAAAGAATGTTTTTATCCTTTTTGGAGGTCTTTTGAGTTATCCTTGGCCTCAGCTATCTGAAATACAGCCTCATGCACATATATTCCCTCTACAGGCAAAGAACAGAGGCAGGAACAGACTTTACAGCCATGGTTCTCAAATTTTATTAGTCAAAGGGCTGCCTGACCTTCAGTGAAAAAAAATTATCTGGGAGCCATCATATCTGATGCTGCCACATATCTGATGCTGCCCATTTATGGCCAAATAACTTCTTTATACGATTTTTTTTTTTATTATTAATTTTGTGTGCCCTTTTGTTTACTCGCTTGCCTGAATGGGAATGTGCTCAGTAAATGTCTTTGTCTCTCGCTGTCTGGTGTTTCACACAGCACCCTGAAGCCTGCACTGAGTGCGGCTCTGCAGCCTGTGCTCTGCCCCATTGGTCTTACGGGGTGTCTGCAAAGCTGAGGAAAACAGTCACTTTCCTGCAGATTGTGAAATTAGACCTTTTCTTAGTAAACAGACGGCATGTACTCAGCCCAGCCCATTATCCAATACTGAAGAAGCGTTCCCAAATTCAGTCTATCACGGAGTAACTCACCATGTACTTACACAAAGAAGGAAGACAAGTGACTGCTGTAGCTTTCCCTGGTTTCCCAGGCACAGATGAGGACCGCGGCTCGGAGCAGGGTCCTTCACTGGGAACGAAGCGGAGGAGAAGGGAAGGCCCAGCTGGGGGTTGCTGGTGCTGCTGGATGACGATGCTGACGAGGGCTGTCAGCTGGGGCCAGCAGGCTCGCTGCCCAGCC
>NW_009732970.1:35147-70501 GCF_000703405.1 Apaloderma vittatum | reverse complement strand
TGCCTGGGTTTGTTGTGCCCAAAGCCCAGGGCTGCTCCCCTGCCCAGCCGCCCTGACGTGGTGCGGAGGAGCCAGGCTGGGGGTGCTGGGCACCCTGGGGTCTGTGCGCTGGCCCGGCTGCTCTCCCGGTGCCCGGTTCCGGCCCCTGGTCTCGGAGAGGCACGTGCGCACTTCCCCAAGGGGTGCTTGGAGGTGGACAGAGGCTCTGCCCATCCCTTGGTCCCCTTTCAAAAGCAGCCGGCTGTGCTTTTCTGTGACATGACGTGTGCAGGAAGGGAATAGCCTCCTGTGGTACAGGCATCACTTTGATTCCCTGTGCTCTTGTTGCCCCATTTCAAAAAATGCCAGCTCCTGGTGTGTCGGGCAGCGCTGGGAGGGGACACTTCTGGGGATCCCCCTTTCACCAGGGCTGACCAGGCCCTACATGCCATGAGCGGGCAGAGGTGTCAGCCATTTGGCTTTTAAAGGGCTCGGGGGGTCAGGAGCTGAGTTCTGCCAGCTCTGTCTGGTTTCTGTGGGTGAGTTACGGTCAGCCATTTCCTTCCAAACACCGGGGCAGGCATCAGCAAATACACAGAAAACTAAATTCTTCTCCCAGAATGATCTAGCTTTAAGCACAATAAGGCTGAAAACTGTGTAGAAATTACTGTAAGGGATCAGTCAGCTGTATCAAACATTCAGTGGCCAGTCCCAGACACTTTAGGAAAACTAATTGCTAATAGCCTGCCTGGGCGGGTCACAGCTGCACCTGCTTTGGCCCAGCCCACACCCAGGGGCTGGGGGCAGCGGCCGTGGGGGGTTTTCAGCTGTCCCAGCCCCTGTTGCTTTGCAGACCTTGAGTCTCCTCTTCCTTTTTAGCTGTTTTCTTCTGACCAGTGGCCTCTTGGTCCCTCGTGGGTCCCTTCTGTCCAGCTCTGAGGCCTGGTCTGGCTCCAAACCTTAACTGGGCAGAGCAGCGCCAGCATCCACGGAGGGCAAAGAATGGCTCTGGGCTCCGGCAAGGTCCCTGCACAGAGGTGAGACACAAACAATGTTATGAACAAACTAATCTTTTGTAATTCAAGCACCAGAGGGAGTGACTTGTGCTGGTGGAGGATTTGTTCTGAGCCTTCTCTCTTCCCTGTGCCGCTTTTCTTCCCCTCCTCCTCCTCTTTAATCCCTGTCTTTCTTGGATTCAGCTTTTTATCTTGATCTTCAAGGGCCAACGCAAAATGCTTCCACAGCTCAGGAAGCTGCCCAGATTTGCATTTAACATATTTAAATATTTAACATACTTAGGGCTGAATTAAAGCAAAGGGAGACAAAATTGGGTACCGAGTGAAGAGTAAGTGTGTGTGTGTGTTTGAAGGGTTTAAGGCAATGCTTGCAGATACACAGGGAAAAAAAACATGGGAAAGAAGACAGAGAAAGCCTGGTCCCTCTTTGTTGTCGTATCAAGCACAGTGTGACTAATGGCAATAATTTCCCCCTCCCAACACTGCTATAATAGAAGAATAAAACTAATTGTCATCTGCCACCCACTGTTTGTAAAGCAGCTTCTCTTAAATAGTTCTTATGTATTGAGTTCAGCTGTCAAAAGGAGCCACTTTTTTTCATGGTCTGCAAAATGCATTTCAGTATGAACGCAGCTCGATGCAAAGGTCACCCCATCAAAACTGTTTTCCCTCAGTAGTGAGTATAATGGCAAAAAAAGGCATTTTGCAGTCTATTCTCACCACTTTACTTGATATTTCTTAAATGGTAGACAGCTGGAGATTAAATTCCCTTTGATGGGCAGAATTTAAGGGAGAATGTTTTGTAGTGTATTTTGGGTTTCCCCCGCCTCTCTCTCATGCTGCAGTATGGGCTCTGTAACAGCTACTCAAGACAGGTAGTCTGAGCCATAAAAAGAGCAGGAGACAGAAGAAAATTACCTATTGTTTTTCAGATTGACTATTGCTCCTTAGGATATTAGTATGTGTTCCGTTCCTGTGTGTGCTAATGTTTTAATGGTAGCTTGGTTTCTGGATGCTTATATTACTCTCCCTGTCAGTGTTTTCATTTACTTGACACATAAAAAGACTTTGGGAGCCAGTGTACAGAGCAAGAGAGACTACAGTGACTGTAAATACAGACAATAGGCAGAGGTCAGACAGCAGGAGAGGGAGGGTTCCTGCTAACACTTCCAGAGGAGAATAGGGCTAAGCTGATTTGAAGTTACAATTACAGGTGCGCTTATACAGGGGTGCTTGCTCTGTGTGTTTGTGCTACCAGACCTGCTTGAAATGTATGCTAGGGTGGAGGGAGAAAGGTCTGACTGTCCTCTGCCAGGCATCTAAAAGTGAGCGTTACATGTTCAGGGATATAACTTGGACGTGTCACCCATATTTTGCTTTGCTATGTTTCGGAGTTGCGGAGGGAAAGTCTGGAGGAGGCTTTACTTGCCCCAAGAGGAAATGTTTTCCACTGTTGTGCTGCCTAGATTAACCCGTGGTGACCCTGGCCCAAAGGACTGTGTGCTGGCAATGAGAACAGTGGCTCTGCATCAGCTCTTACTGAATACATATTGAGTGGTCTGCCAGCAATGGCAAAGGGAAGCTAAGGGTAGATGAAAATGTAACTCCAGTTGCCCTTTCTCCTCTAGAAGAAGGAATCTGCCTTTCAAGGAGAGATTTCTTACAATTTCATTCATACTTCAATTGTGTGCATTGATTTAGGCTTTGCTCTGCTTATGTGCACAGACACCTTAAAGGAAAAACAGTAAAATAAAAAGCAAGTACAAATGATGCTAAGCCTTGAGATTTAAGACTTGCCATTAAAGGTAGTCCTTGAGAGAAGTTTGTATCGTAACAGTGGTTAGTGAACAAGTTGCCCTGGAAGACTCGGCAGTGGTGGTGGGTCACCCTCAGCAGTCAAGAGGTTGTACTGCCTGGAGGTTAGATATGTGGTGTTGATCTGGAGGGAGAACCAGAGCTTGTCTCAGTGGAAGTAATATAGTGTCGCAGCAGTGTCCTTGTACAGTGGTATGTGCAGACACTGTCCTAAGCTTTGTGTGAAAGCATCTTCAACAGCTTGGAGATCTTAAGCATGAGCCTTCCGCTGGGGCCCAGGATGCAGATTGAACCTGGAGTGTCTGTATCATTAAGACTGGGCTGTTACTGCTTAATCTATTAGTGAGTAGCAGTAATGGATGGAAATTTCTGTTGCACCAGCTTCTGAGACAGCAAGGGGCAGCTGGGAAAATGCCGATCACACCTTACCTGCAGGGGGGTACTACCCAGTAAGCCCCAAACAACTTCTCTGATGGTAGGAGTGTTGCTTTTTTTCACTCACCCGGAACAGAAAACTTCCAAGTCTCTCCAAGCCTTATTCTTCACTTAAATGTTACCTTTCGCTTTTTTAAAGGGCAACTGTGCCACATGTTAAAGATTTTAGTTCCAAGTGTGCTCTGGATGCAGCAGAACCTGCTTTTTTCTGTTGTGCTAGCAAAACCGTGTTGACAGGGACGGGCGTCAAAGCCCTGGGCTGAATTAACTGGCCTGGAATTAGGCAGAGGATGTTTTGCAAGGGTGTTCCAGCTGGGGGAAACCACATGGTCTGGTTTCTTCTTGCTTCTATGCTGCTGTGCAGTCCAGAGACCTCCTTTGTTTTGTGTTGTTTGTGGCAGAGTAATGGGGCTGTGAAGGTGTCTGGCCAGAAGTACAAGGTCCAGGCAGTGCATTGGTCCCATCTCTGCTGTCTGACCTAAATGTGGGAGCACAATCCAGCCCCTAAATGCCAGTAAAAGCACTGTTCTAGCTTATACTTGTCCTTTGACTTTCAAGTAGACCCAAATTCCCATTCTTCAGTCCCATGTTTTTTAAGCACCTCAGTAAAGTCAGGGTGGGAGATGACTGAATTCTCGATGAATTGTGCATCGCTGTGCTGTGTGCACGCTTCCAGAGACTTACTGCCTCTGGAGGGCTTGCTGCTATTCAGGCTGTCCCTTCCCTGCAGGATCATCTCGAATGTTTTGTGTGGAGGTGGTTCTGTCTCTTTTCCTAGATATTCAGATTCTGGCTGAAATTTTGCTCTTCTATGCCTGGGCTTCCTAGGATGGACAGTGGGAATTGCAGCATGAATAAAAGCCAGATCGTTTAGGTGACGAGGGCTCCACTGCCTTCTCATAGGTCTCTGTGTCTGAAGGGGCAGATAAGTTTTCCGGCAGTTCAAGACAGCCTTTTAGAGATATCTCATTCTGAAGCTTCCAGTAGTAAACCAAGGGATATATCTGTTAATTTTGGCGCTGTGTGTCTGCAGGAATTTGCAACATGACAAAAAGTCCCAAAGTACTGGTAGGTGTTTGCAGTGTGCCTCCACTGTCTCTCTAATCCTGGGAAATCTGCCTCCCTGGTCTGGAGGAGCTGGTCCCTGCCCACCTGCTGTAAAGAAAAGGCTGTTTACCCTGTGGTAGGCTCTGTGGGCTTGACCAGTTCAAGAACCAAACCAGAGGCAGCTAGACATGTCTTTATCATCAGCTGATGGCTTTTTGGTGTAAAGCAAAAATCATGAATGCAGGGTAGACATGTGAAATGTCTGATAAATGCAAACAAATGCTCATGGGTGGCTCTAAAAAACATGGCTAGCAAAGAGCGGATGGCTTCTGCATTCTACAGTCAAGTTACTGGAGAATCTGGGGGCTGACCAGAAGGATGGAAAGAGGTCAGGAATTACCTATATTTTGGGTTTTAACTGATAAATCAAGCATGACAGCACAAAACTTAATAAAGCTTCATGACATTTTAGGTAGAACGTTGCACATGGGTGCAATGTGCTGCCTGTCCGTGATGAAAAGCCTCCCTGTGCAATACAGGTTCTGGTGTCGTCATGTCGTTGGGGCTGTTAGATATGTGCCATAGATTTCTGTGGGCAAAATGTTAAAATCTTCCATTTCAAGTTCTTCTCTGTAGAATGCACTTTGCTTCACCCAGCAGGGGTGACATGAGGATATCTTTGTTGATACTCTTGGGGCTCTCATCTATTTTCGGGAGAGCATTGTGGAAGCCTTGAGTGGGAAATTCTTTCTGTCAAAGCATACCCAAAATTAAACTGGTCTGTTTATTGGTATGTTCAGGCAGGCTTATTATTGTTTTTTCTAACCTTGATCTAACAAATTGTGCAATGTGGTCTGCCACACATCTGCTGCTCCATGCGTGTTGGGGAGGGTGGACACCTGGTGTCAGCGGAGGGAGAGTAGTGGAGTGGAAACAGTGGCCTCACTGGGAATTTCCTTTGAAGACAAAAACCCTGCATGGCTATTTGTGAAATGTTTCCTTTGAACCACCAGCATGAATAGGTTTGTCATCAAGTAGGAGACGTTATAAAAGCAAATAACTGCAAGTTGGCCAACTGCTTAATGAGGATCCGTGAGTTATGACAGGTGAGCTCGTCTGACAGCAGCACTGGCTGCATCACCTTGTCACACACTGGTGGTTGCTATTGAAAGGCACGTTTGTAGTGTATCTGGTGCGTGTATTGCTCCTCCTCATTGTAAAACACAGGCAGTCTCCATCACGTTGTCCTGGGTGTCAGGTAGGAAAATTACACATGTAGTCACTTGCAAGGACTGTGACTGGTTCTGCTGTCCTAAAGTTGGGGGGAGAAAGAGGAAATGCACAGAGTTTGGTGGGAAGTGGAAGCAACTTGCTGGAGAGGGATGGATGCCTGAGCACTGCATCGGCCACTGTGGATCACAGAATCACAGAATGTTCGGGGTTGGAAGGGACCTCAAAAGATCATTTAGTCCAGCCCCCTGCCAGAGCAGGATCACCTACAGTAGATCGCACAAGAACATGTCCAGGTGGGTTTTGAATGTCTTCAAAGAAGGAGACTCCACAACCTCCCTGGGCAGCCTGTGCCAGTGCTCTGTCACCCTCACAGTGAAAAAGCTTTTTCTAATATTTTTGTGGAACCTCCTATGTTCCAGCTTGTAGCCATTGCCCTTTGTCCTGTCATTGGACGTTGCTGAAAAAAGCCTGGCTCCATCCCCCTGACACTCTCCCTTGATGTATTTATAAACATTTATGAGGTCACCTCTGAGCCTCCTCTTCTCCAAGCTATAGAGACCCAGCTCCTCCAGCCTTTCCTCATAAGAGAGATGTTCCACTCCCTTGGATGCTCAAGTCTTTGCAATAAGTAAATCATAGAAAATGTGTGTGCTTTCCTCGTTGTGTGAAAACCAGAAAACCCTGACCCAGGTTGAGGAAAATAGCAATTTAAACAGAGATCTCTTCAAGCAAGATGTTCCAGCTCATTAGAAAACAACTTACTTTATGCTTGAGAGGTGCCTGCAATGCATAAAAAGAAATGGCTTACCCTTGCACTGGAAAATCTGAAGTAGAATAGGCAGATATGACCTCGTCTCTTCGTGCGGGGAAAATTACTGCCACTTGGTGTTCTTGCCATCTTAATGTGGTTACTGGGGAGTCACTGATTTGAGAGCAAGTGTAAATGTGGGAGAGAAGAATTTAAAGTGAACTGTGTTGCCTGACCTTTGCATTAAGGCAACTACGGTCATGCTGTTTGTAGTACAATCTTCTGGTGTGGTGCCCGACCAGTTGTTTTGGGAAGCTTGGTCTGAGTAATAGATGCTGCCGCAGTGTTTAGGAAAACGAGCTGATTCCACACTGCAGGCTCGGTGTGCGTGTTTGGGGGTGATCTAAGTGGGCTGGCAATGGATGGCACAGATGGCTGTATCAGTCTGTCCTCTCCTCACGCCAGTGCAGAGTTCTGGGCTTTTGCTGTGATTGCAGAGCTGGGAGGACCTGTGGGGCAGACGTGGAGGTGAGGTTTGCTCACAGGCTGCACCCTACTGGGAGGGGACATCAACTCTCTGTGATGGGCTGCCATGGCAGTGGTGTTTTGACTAGAATATGATGTTAGGGAAACAACTTTTTTTATGAGCAAAAGGTAGTTAGGCCCAGCATCTGTGCTACTGCAGCCTTTTCCAGAGAGTGTACCTAATGAGAGAGAAGTTCCTAAGAAAAGGAGAGTGGTGGCGGAGGCTGAAGGGATCTGCAATCTGTATGACTATCATGTGCTTCACTCGTGCGTGGTTGAATATACCTTTTCCTTCAGCAAATTCTGCAGTTCTAAAAAAATAAGCAGGGTCTGTTTCTGAATGTAAGAGCTCAGGAATGCTCAGCCTAGCATGGTCTGGAGGTCCCCAGGTTTCCGAAGGCCCTGCCAGGGGAGCGAGAGCCAAGTCCTGGCTAGGGCAAGAGCTCCTTGGCTTCAGGCTCTTGTTTTGCAGCAAGACACAGGTAAGCCAAGGCCCTTAGACTTGAGGCAGGCCATGTGGGACAAGGCCACTGCAATGTGTCTGTTTGGCACACTGGGATGGGTGGGGATAGATGAAGCAGATTAAAGTTTATCACCCAGCAGTGATATATTTCTCAGTGGGGAAGTCTGCCACATCCCCAGGGAAACAATTCCAATGTTTTAATTACTCTCAGTGCTGGGAAGCAAGGTTTTATTTCAAAGCTGTATTTATTTGACTTTGGCTTCTGCCCATTGGGTCCTATTTTGATGACATTTACTCTTGGCTCGCTCTTCTGTGTGCAAGTACCTGTGAGTATCAATTGAGTTGTCCCTTTGTTTTATTCAGACACACTACATTCCTTATGTCTGTCTTTGCAGATATTGTTCTCCAGGCCCTGGTTTTCTTTTAGCTCTCATTTAAACTTATTTCCATGTCTTCTTGTTCTCTGAAAGTTGACTTTTTTCATCTGGACACAGTTCCCTTAGGGACTTCTCAGGTCATGCTGCCTGGCTCTTCAGTCATGCAAGAATGGCATCAGTACTGCAGAGATCATTACTTTCTTCTCTGAATCTTTGTTTTCTGTCTTGTAAACACAACATTGCCTTTTTGGTTCTCAAATCTGCACCCTTGCATTGTATTCTGCATTAGTAACCCAACAAAGCCCAGGCTCACCTGTGCAGACAGTGCAGTGGGTCTGGCAGGGAGCTGGGGCTGTGTGAGACTCGTGGGTATTGGCACAACCTGCCAGGTTGCTGCTTACTACCAAGCCCACTGTCTGCATGTTACTAGCACTGGTAGAAATGGGAAAGTTCTCTCTGTCACCTCAATTTCACAGTAATTTACTTTTCAACTTAATTGATGTTTATCAATATTAGAAAATTTTCAGCTGAAAAATTTCTTTAGGCTTGGCTAAGTGTCAGCAGAGTGGGAAAACAGGACCTGCTCTCACACCTTGGGCTGGGGATCTCCTGTCTATCAAGGTAAAGGTGGGGAAGGGAACAGGGAGGGGAAGCTGGATCTGATACTCACCATGAAAACATCAGGGTGCTACGGAGATGACTTGTTCTAGACCTATGAGCTTTTACAGGCAGTTGCAGAGAGAAGCCTCTGAATGTGATTCAAAGCAACCATCTGCTGTGGGCAGGCTGTGCTGCTGTCCAGAAGAGCTGTCTGTGTTTATGATGAATATTTTCCTTCACTATGAACTCTCTCTTGTTTTGCGGCTTACCCCGAGAACTGGCTAACCCTTTGAAAACTCTCAGAAAGTGACCAACGTTGCACAGAGTCGATGTTCAGCTAAAGGTTAAATTAATGTGTCTGCCTGCTGTGCCACGTAGCCCATGTGAGCAAAGTCTTGGAGGAGCAGAGAAAGGCCGATTATTGCCTGCGAGACCCAGTTTGTGCATCAGAACAGTCAATGCCTGACAGTAATGAAACAGTGCTGGAATGAATAACGGGTCTTGTTCTTCCCACCTGTTCTACGTCTCTGCCGCCTGCAGTGTCTGATGTTCACTAAAGCTCCTGGGATTTCAGTGCAGTGCTTGAGCATGTGCTTAGTCTCTAATTTCGCAGATTTAGGAGGGGCTGAAATGTGTGTTAAATACTTTGGGAAATGGAGATCTTTTGTCAGAAAAAAACCGAAACAGTGCAGAAATCTGAACCAGAAGGCAGGCTGTTTTTTTTTTTTTTTTAAGAGAGTTTATGTTTTTCTACTTAAACGCAAATATTTCCCCTTGACAACCTGCTCGAGGACAAATAAGGTGATTTCTCCCTGTGCCTATGCTGGTTTCCTCCTTTGAATCTGCTGCTATAATGGCAGTCAGATAAAAAAAAAATATTAAAAAAATGGCAGACGGCTGGGCGGACCTGGGATGTTAAATGTTGTGGAGAGCATGGAAACCCTGTGTCAGCCCAGAGCTTGTAAAGGGGAAACTGTCACTTGGCAGAGACAGCTTAATAGGCCTGTAAAATCTGGTACCATCAAAACCACGATTGGGGTTTTATCAAAGCATGGCAGGGGAGCCTTGAGAAATGACAGCTGTATTATCTGTCTTCAGATCAGTCGGAGAGCAACACCAGGAGCAGGCTGGAAACAGTTTGGAAAATGATTTCATATTGAGGGTTTGCTGGGGGCAGAAATAAAAATTGAAATGAAAGTATCAATAACCTTCGTACAGCATCTAGGAGGTGTTACATGAAAATTACTTGAAAGTTGTCACCTGCTGTGTGTTTTATACCCATCAGGAAGGTTTGAGGGATGAGAGGAGGATCCAAACAAGGCAATTAGAAGTCTGGAGAGTGTTGGGGAAAGGAGGAGTGGCTGGTGTGTAGAACATTTCCATGAAATTTTCCTCGCCAGATACGGGACTGGGCCAAATTCTGGTACAGTGGAGCAAATACTGAAGCAAGCAGACTGGCTGAGTGACACCAGTGAATGCAGTGTCAGCTGGTGCGCACGAGAGTGCTCTGTGCAAGATGCCGATTGTTGCAGCAAGAGACAGAATGCAGCTCTTCCTAGAAGTGCATTCTAGAGGCAGAATTCTTCAGCCAGATTTTCTCACTCACCTCCAAAATCAGAGACTCAAAGTCTTTGAGTGTGATTCAAATTCGCTGAGGTCATTGCCAAGATTTCCAGTACTTTTTCTGGGCTGTGGACCAATCGTGCTTAGTCCAGTCAGTGTGGGTGCAGGGGATGGTAAAACGCCCTACTTTTTTTTTTCTATCAGCGTATATTGATTCTGAGCCATTTATACTCATTTCTTTTTCTCCAAAATGACTTGACTCACAGCCAGGAGTTCACTGTACTAGTCTCAGGCTTTGGGACTCTGGGCCCAAACTGGAACTATCCATAGCTACTGGAAAAGAGAGCCCAGCACATAGGTTAAACCACTCATAAATAATGGCATGCCTGAGGCAGCCAAGCTCTATTTCTGAAAGTGACTTAGTCACTTAAGAAATGAAACCACGCTGAAAACGTTCCTCTTCCTGAGGTCCAAATGCTTTTCAGACATTACCTAAGCCCTCAGGCTGTGATGGGACAGACTACCAGGATCCCATCTGCCAGTTGCAGATCATTAATGTGCAAGAAGAGAATGGACTTGATTTTCAGACTTTCCCAGAGACAACCAGTTTCTATTGCAGTTTGTGTTCAGACTTAGCCCGCAAATCATCCAAAATTGACATTGGGTTTTGACTTATGTTTAGCTATATTTTTGCCACACAACTGACCAAACTTGTAGTGCTTCCAAGGTACAACAGAAGTGAAGCCTGCAGTCTCTGTTTTCTGAATTAGCAATTGTACGTCTGAGAGTTTCAGAAAGCTGATCAGAGAAACTAGTCAAGAAGAGAAACTGCTTGCACAAATGCATGGTGGATGCTGAGACACAGAGAGTCTCAGATGCAGTATCTGTTTATATACAGAGGAGAAAAATGACATGAGATGGGCGAGTTAGTCACTTTAGTAGGAAGTCACTCTTGTTCTCAGAGCAGTCTCTTTGAAGGTCATTGGTGACTCCTTTGTAATCGAGATAGGTATAAAAAAAAAGAGGCTTATGCTTTTGGATGGAGCACAGTCTCCGCAGTACTGAGAAGCAGGTACTACCTTTGCTGGAGGTGACAGTCTGAGGTCTTCCAAGGAGCTGGAAGCTGCTGGGGCAGCAGGGAAGGAGCCCGAGAGCTGGAGCGAGGCGGGCAGCCTGCATGCGGCTCGGCCCCGCGCTGCACTCGCCACGGGTCTGTGTGCTCTTCAGTCCCAAGCCTTGGGCCACGCCAGGAAGCCTCTGGTGTGCCGGTGCTCAGAGCCCTGATGCACGTAGACCCTGGGCCCTGAAGCTAAAGAATATTTGTGGTACTAGGCTTGCTTGTGGGGTGGGAATATGCCAGTCCTGTCAGCTTGATGTGAAAGGAGAAAATGCCTTTTCAAGGGGAAAAAGTGTATTCCCTGTTCACGGCACTTGGTGGGTCTGCTTGCCAAAATAGCCTGTTTGCACCCAGAATGAGAAAAGACCTCCATGGTAGCAAGTCTGTGATTTTTCCCTTTGAACATTTCCTTTTCTTCTGCAATAAGCAGTTGGCTGGGAGTTATTCAAAGGTGGCTTCAAAAGATCAAAGTCCAATCCAGTCTTTATAGCATTCATGCCTCTGCCATTCAGTTTATGCAGATATTAATGAGGTGGTTTTTATATTGCCTGACATTCATATCTTCTGTCTATTCTGCTGAGATTGTTTTGCTCTCCCTCTTGTTTTAATAAGCAACTGAATCTCCAAGATCATGTTCTATAAAGATATTTCTCCACTTTAGGATTAGCAAAATCAAAACTAGGAATGATAATTTTTACAGGCATAAAATATCAGGATCTTGTGCCTGATGCCTTCAAAGCAGTGCATTCTCCTTTGCTTCGCCTACTCTGTATTATCACAGGTGTCAGGCTAACACACACATTTCTTGCCCTTTTATCTCTCTAATTGTTTTTGCAAGTTCATTAATGTTTTTGCAAAAGCTGTAGTGAAACTAAATGACGTGCTCATAAACCTTTAAAGGAGAATATACCTGTCTGGTGATGGGAAAAGTCTCATTAGTCTTTTCAAATCACTCCCAGCAGGTTTTTCTGCAGATTCAAACCTGATAGGTGCGTAAAAGTGCTTCTCTAATTCAATTGGCTGTGCTGATTGTGTGACAAGTGAAGTTTACTCTGCTTTTAAGTAGACACTAAAATTTGTTCGGAAAATCATTGGGTTTCTCTCTGAACTGAGAGTATTGAGGTGATGATGGCATAGCATCTGCAATATATGTTTAGGCCAAGGTTTAAGATGACGTGAGAGTTTTGCTGGGACAAGGGTAAATTCTGTAGGATTAGTCACAAAGTGGTAAGCGAACTCCTTTGCGGTCTCTACAGGTGATATGTTCTGACATGTGCTTGGGCAGAGAGAAGAGCTGGGTACAAATGAAGCAGCTGCAGCATCTGTGCGGCGTGTCCCGTGGGAGGTGGCCCAAATCTCAGTGAGCCATGCCAGGGTCAGAAGAGCTTAAAGAAATTAGTCTTTCTCAGTGATGTTTCTCAATATCGCTTTGGGCTTGAAGCAGTAGTGGGAAGTAGAGCCTGATACAACAGCATTTCAGCTCAGCAGGACGTGTGGTGAGTGCAGAAAGCTGACCTCGGTGCCGAAGAGCCGTGGCAGGAGGAGGAGGAGGTCTGGAGGCTGAGCAGGGCGGGCATCTGGGTGTGGAGGAGCCGACGGGGACCAGCAGGCTCACCGCTTCTGCGAAGTGCAGGGGACATGCCAGCCTACTAGAGCACCGAGTCTCAAAGCTGTTCTTTCTATGCTGAGATACAGAATGAAGATGATTTTCCAAGTCTTGAGAGTGTTTTCCTTTGATCTTGTCTAGATGAGGATATTTCTGTCACACAAATCCTAACTGAAGTATTTCCCTTTTGTATGTGGAGTCAATTTATGTGACACAATTAAAATACATTTTATTTATACACTAGGAACTTAGAAATGGAGTAGGTGATTAAAACAACTGAACAGCCTCTTCTGAAACTTTAACTTTGCTAAGAGCATAATGATCCTTTGATATGATGTTCTAGTTGAATGTTTTGGAAAGTAAGTTAAATATAAGGATGCATTTTAAATAAATATTTTAACATGCAATCTCTATTTTATGTCTGGCACTAGAGATCTTGAAGTAGTTTTAATTGGAATAGTCAGAGGATACTAATATATGATATAGGCCTTACTGCTCAAAGTTGCCTGAAAGAAGTTGAAATGTCAGGGTCACTTCAAAGGGGTGAAAAAACCATTCTAGCTATGTTCATTGTGTGTTACATTGTCACATTTGTGTATAAAGCTACTGGGCACCAAAATGACAATTTCACGTTAGAAAGTGAGTAGATGCTGGTGATATGGAGAAAACCAAACCTCTTTCTCTAAGGAAGCAGAATAAGTGCACTCAAACTCAAAACTAGAAACCAAACTCATTGACTTGTGTTTGCACCGGTACCAGTGACTGATAACTCGCGTTGTCTGTGCTCGGCACAGAGCGCAGTCTTGAGATACCCCTTTTGTGTGGCAGTGAGCACAACTGTTACACACTTGTCTTGCACAGGCCTCTCTTGGAAAGGCAGTTCAGCTGTAACTCTATTTTTAAGGCCTTGCTCTGTTTGAGACTTTGCTGAAGTTGTGAATGGCTATTTCTGGTTGATAAGTGACAGCTGCCGTAACCTGCACTTCCACAGAGCGCTGCGTGGGTCTCAGTAAAGCGCAGCCGTCAGCTCTGCCTAGCGCAGAAGATGAGACACGCATCTGCTGGTGTGTAACCTCGACTCGGCTGAAAAGAGAAAAGCCCTTCCTGGGGTTAACTGCTCAGCCAAAATGTCTTGGGCTGGATGCGGCATGTGTACAACTCTGTTGACCGCGGCGCGTGCCGTAGGTGGCCTGCACACCGAGCCGCAGTCTCTGCATCTTCTGTGGGAGCAGAGATCCGGGCAGGCTGTGCCCTGAGTGCGCCTGGGCTCCTCCTGCCCCCCAGGGCCCCCCTTGCCACTTCCACCATCCGTGCTGCTCCCTGCTGCTGTCCCAAGAGGGGCAAATAGCTGTGGCTGCACTCAGGCTTGCACACCCCCATGGTGGTTTTCCTGGCTGGATGGTCTCGGATTGCTTTGCAGTTTCGCCAGGGTCAGAGATTCAGAGCTCGGTATTTTGCAGGAAGAGAGGTCACTGGGAAGTGCTGGTTTCTGCAAGTCTCCCAAACTGGATTTTGTTGGTAACTATCTGAAACTGCAGAAACAGCATTCTAAGTTTCCGGTTTTAAATGTCAGGCAAATCTGCTTGATTCTGCAATAAAATGTTGAGGATAACAGATGAAATTCCCCAAAGCTTGTTGTTATTGTTGCTGTTTGTTTGTGAAAATGTTGAAATCTTGACCTGACTTCTTTGGATAAACTGGGCAAGGGGAAATCTCTTTTTTCTTTTCTTTTTTTTTTCATCTTTCTTACTTTTTTCCCCCCAGGATGAAAAGAATTTTCCACACAAATCTTTTGATTCCTCATTATCTGAAAGTCACAATTTCCAGTTACTCATCTCTTTGGCTATTTTAGTCACTTTTTTTAGTGCCTAGCTTCGATTCTTAGTTTCTATAACAGAACAAGATTTCTCCTTTCTATCGGCGTAGTTTTGCTACTGCATCACGGTGTGCAAAGTGTTCTGAAAACTTTGCATACGAGGTACAGTTCAGTGGAAAATCTGTTACACATGAGAAAATAATTTGCAATTAATTATTGCATGAATTTCTCCTTTTGTTTTGTCTGAAAATTGCCTGTGAGCAGATTGCTAAATTCTTGAACAATTCATTACAACAATTTGTTTGTGAGTTTCTTCCCTAAATAATTCCTGGTCTGACCAGAATAAACACAATGTGTGAGTGGAATTCATGGTTTCTTAGTTTCTTGAGCGGCTAATATATGAAGAAAGGTTCCCCATTCAATGTGTTGTGCTGGTAGTGCGTGACATCACTCAAAACTTACTTTTGATTTGTGCTCCAACACCGAGATGTTGGGTTGCGACCTGAGTTTTCATTATGTTGAGGGACAGAGCCCCAAGAATAGGGTGTGGGTGGGTTGAACCCTTCTTTCCATGGGGAAGGGAAGGTGGCTGTGTGTGAGGATGGGCTGTACACTGGGATTTTAGGAGGGTGGGATTAACTCCAGTAAATTGATAATTTTGAAAGGCCCATGTATTCACAGTGGGAGAAAAAAATAGTGAGGTCAATTTTTTGGTGGAGGAGGGAGAGAAGAGCAAATGACAAGTGCTGTGCGACTGAGGTGTGAGGCAGCCCAGAGACGAGGAGCTGGACACGAGGGCGGGAAGCCAGGACGCGCAGCCTGTGTCTGGTAGTGCTGGTAGGGGTTATGTGGCAGAGCCCTGCGCTGCCAAATCGCCACCCAGCCTGTCCAGCTAGGGAATAGTACAGGAGCTGAAAAAATGAATGAGAGCATAACAGAAAATGTCACTGAAAAGGGCTGGACTCAGCAGTGTGACCCTGGCAGCCCCTTCTGTCACTGCCAGCCACAACTCCACCGTGCTCCTTGCAGGCAGCTTTTGGGTATCTCAGTTTGCATTCCTCTGCTCTTGGTGCTTGGAAAGAGCACAGGATACAAGAAAAGAGACACCAATTCTCGCTTTATTGTGTTCTGTTGCTTTCTGCCTGTAGTAGTTTTTTGACACAGACCTGAGCACTGGCTAATGAAGATGGCAGTGTTGGTGTTCAGACTGTTGCCGATTTGCTAGTCTCTGGTCTCAAAATCTTTGCCCCCCCATTAAAACCAACTCGGCAGCATATGCTACAGCATTCACTTTGTCAAAATGTTGGCTGTCCTTCCAGATTAGTGCAGCTCCCAGACCAACTGCACTGGCACCAACAATTAGTTCATTCTGCCTCTGTTAATTAAAATAAGCCTAAGAGTATTGCATGTTATCGTGGCTTTTAAAAGCATACAAGCATAGTTGTGTCTATCAGCCGGTTCCTGTGGCTGATCTTTGACTGATTTGTGTTGTGTCTGTGTAATGGTTGCTAAATCTGGAGTGAAACAGGAACAACAATTAGTGAAACCCAAAAGACTTCTTGTTTTTCGGCTCTCTTCGGCTCAGTGGCAGCTTTTATCTCTACAATCTCTCGTGCGAAGCATTAAAATTTAAGAATTGTCCCTTGCTGCCTGGGTGGTGGAGGGAAAGCTGTCGGGGCAGCAGTCGGTAGATGGCACTGTTGGACCCTGCCGGGGAAGTTGCGGGGCAGGTGAGCCGCGCAGGTACAGCTCCGAGAGGTGTTTTGGAGTTTGAACTTGGCTTCGCTCCTCTGCAAATTTGTTGTAAGTGGCACGTGTACCTCCTGTCCTCATAATGTCTCCTGCCAGGGGCCGGTGGTTAGGTTGGGGGAATGCATTGCTAGTGTTTTGACAGAGGTTCCTGCTGGAAGGGTCCAGCCTCTGGAGGTGTTTTGCCATCTCTGCTCAGGCACCAGGTCAGAAGAGACAGCTGGCATTAGCTCCGCAGACATCTTCCTCCATGACAACTGATTCAAGTGCCCAGTGGGGCTTCACGACAATAGGGGGTGACGTTCAGGTTTGATTTCTGCAAAAGTCTCTGAGGCCTTTCTAGGGGGCAGGGAGAGCTCTGGCTGCTGGGGGAACCAGCACAGAGGCCACACGTGATGGAGATCGGCACCGGGCTTTTCTGTGCGCGCCTGGCTGTTCTGCGTGGCAGTAGCTCTTTAATACTTCAAAACTGCAATATGGCCTTGCAATGAATATCCAGTTCCGTACTGCTGGTGAAACAGCCTCATTTCCTAAAGGACGATTCCTAGAAAACTAACTAGCATTTCTGTGAAATGAGGATTTGTGGTTTAATAGTTACCATGGGAGCAGCTCCAGTAATCCCTCTGCTGCAGTGACCATCCTGCACAGGCTTCAGCTCTCCGGGCAGTGCCTTTCTTCCAGCTTCTGGAGCAGACACCAAGCTTAACATCATGTGGATCTGTCCAGGCTTTGTAATATTGTCAGTGACATTCAGTACTTTGGGAATTTTTGACTTCTGACTTTCAATGGCTTTTGGAGCAATCTCCACGGCCAATGTAAGATACTCCTCTGCGCTAAAGAATACAGAAGACAGTGTTGCATTTAATATATTGGAGTACATGAGACACAGCAGCAGTTTGAGTGATTTATTGTGAAGACAGCAATGTGCCATAGCATGTTCTCTAAATACAAGCACAGACAAATACACATGCTACATTCAGCTATAAATTTGTTACTGCTAAAGTGTCTAAATTAATAAATGCAACAATAACAGATTAATCAAGCAATAGGTTCTATCACAAGCTACTTGGCCATTAAGATGGGAGCACATTCAGCTGCACTGACAAAGATACAGGATTTCAGATGAAATGAAAGATCATCTAGTCCAACCCCCCTGCCAATGCAGGATCACCTAGAGTAGATCATACAGGAAGAAGACAGCACATACCTCAGGGTATGGCCTGATGCCCTTGAATCTGTAGGAGATGGTTAGTTCTGGGGAGACTGGAGAAAAGCGCTGCCTCAATTTCTGTGCTGTAGACCACCCTCTGAAACTACATCTTACAGGAAAAACTAGCCTGCATCTATCACTGGCTGCCACCCTTTGACTTCACTTTTTAAATGTGTCTCAGGTGTAAGACAGGTGATTCCTACATTGTAGTGTCTGAATTCTCCGCATATTGCATTTTTATTCACTTTTGGTGGGAACAGAGAGAATTGCTCTCAGTTTCTTTGGCCAGACTCCTAAAAAGGAAGGAACAAGTAAATGCATACATTTTTAAAAACAGTATTAATTTTTACTTGTGCTGAGACTGACAGAAGAGAGAAGCTGGCTGACAGGACGCAGTGTGGTGTGTCTGTTATCACATCTTGTACAAAGTTTGATGTAGCCAGCTGGCAAATACCAGTGTCTCTCTTGAGTTCATAGCTCATCCTGTTTGTGTTGACATTTCTGGCAAGGAAAGGTAAAGAGTTATCCCAGCTGCAATAACCTGTGAGGTCTCAGTCTGCATTTCTCTTAATTTGCCTGAAATTAAAGTCTCACTCAGCAGGAGCGATTCACATTCCAGCCTTTCCCATCATTGCTACTGCTGGGGGACCTGCAGTAGGGGGGGTGCTGTGGGAGCTGGCACTAGTAGTGATCCAGTCCCAGCTCCATAACTGCACGCCAGTAGCCTCACGACTTATACCTCCTTTTCCTTTCTCTTAAAGCTTTTGTTTTAACCTGAGTCCCTTCGAATGCAACACAGAGCTGGTGTGAGGTGCCGCAGCGCCCCCACAAGCAGCAGGCTGAGCCCTGCCATGCTGCTGGAAAAGCAGATGAGGGGTGTTCCAGGAGCTGCTGAAGAAAACCTCTTGAATGGGAGTCTTGACCAGGTGTCCTTGTATGAGGACTTGCTGTTTTAGCAGGGAGGGCCCTGTGCTCCTATGGCTGTCACCTTTCTCATGCCGTTCACAACATGCCGTGTTTATGCTGTTTGTAATTTGCAGTCAGTTGGGGTTGGTTTTTATTACTCGTTTGATATTAGCTGCTGGACAACATTGAGGAGCTTTAGCTGAATTCCTGTCCAAGTATGTGAGATGTTGCTGATGGCGAGGGGTGTGTAAAAACACCCTAACTCGAAAGAAGTTGATGCTGACAGTGGGTTTCCTTCAAACTGTCGGGAGTCCATTTCAGCTTCAGATGCCTTTGCACAGAGCCCTCAACTCTAATATTGAAATATTTGGGCCCGATTCTCTTCTTCTGTAAGACTTACCCTGAGGGAATAATTTTCCTCTTGACTCTTATATATCAGAGCAAGACAAAAATCTGATTTCCAACATGAACCTACAATACACACACACACACACACATACACACATATCTATATATCCCCCAAAAAAGAAATGAGCCAAAACGGACAGGCTTTTTACAATACAGGATGTGTTATGTTGGACTGGTATTTGAAATAATGGTAAGAGTCCATGCTGACGTCTGTAGAACTTTTTATTTCATTTGAAATAGATGTTAGATAAAAAATCTGCTATTTTAGTAATCTAAATTTTACTGAACATATTTTTGATTAAATACTTTATTCTTTGAAGTGCTGCATGGTTTAGGTAGAATATGTCAAGTAGTTCTGTCATTATGTGACTTAACTGAAATCTTATTTATGGATCAAATCTATGGGCCAAAGAGCAGTAAGAAATCAGTTTTCTGTATGATAAGGTGATATGTGTACCCTGAGAAAAGCAGTGGTGGCATGTTTTGCCTGTTCACATTTTTCTTTTGCTAGGGACCTCTGTGATAGGTGTAGACAGAAAAATACATACAAGGGAAGATTTTCTTATAGTATTTTCCTTTTTTAGTTGTAATATAGCACAGGTTACACCTTCGGAAGTGAGATAAATACTGTGCTGCAGATGACTGTGAAGAGGACATGCCATATTGTGTGCTATGAAGAATACTTTCTCTACTGCCAGGGCCAGACTTTCTCAGCTGAGCAAGTATATTTATGGATACGTGTAAGCCTCATGTCAACCAAAACCAGGGACGAGAACGGGAAGCCAGAGAGAGCAAGGGCATGACTGAGTGTTGGCAATCACTGGCAGAGTCCAGGTTGTCTCTTGCTCTCACACTGCTACTTGGTTGACTTCATCAGTCGTTAAGTGAACTAGATTCTGCCTCCCAGCAAGTTTTCATTGTAAACTTTCATATCATAATCATTATCCTTCTTGTTACTCCAAAGAGAATACCAGGAGCCTGAGCAGGGATGTCTGACTTCTTCATTTAAAAAATACTCCTCAGTCTCTGCCTGGGTTCTGAAAACGCTTGGTGTCTCTTACTGAGAAGTGACACCAGTGTATTTGACCTTTAGTCCTTTTCTTCCATTTCCTCCATGTCAATAAAGGAAAGGGTTCCTATTCTTCCTATAGTGTTGAACGTGCCATACAGGTTGTTTGACAGTAAACTTGCTCTCACATGTGTGCTCTGGCAAGGCCATAGTAACACTAGTTAAAAAGTCCACAATTCACTGTCAACAAGAGGAAAATGCTTAAAAAGTGGTGTTAAACTTCTGACTGAACCCGAGTTGATTTTAGAACCGGTGCATTAAGAGCACCAAGACTCTGGAGAGGAAAGTTCCTTCTTAACTCTTTGCCCTTCTCAACCTTCTGTGCAAGTAGGTGCTTGGGGATGGCAAGTCTTCATGAAAACGTATAGATAGGACCAGCTAAATAAATCCATATGGTTTAAAATGTCACTTTCTCTGTTCCTTTCTCCATCTTCCCTGCTGAAATAGTTGATTTTCTTCCTCTTAACCAAGTTTTTCAGTAGATTGGATTCAACATAGTCATTAATTGCCAGATTTATTAAATGTTAGGGCACTATTTATCTGAAAAAGAAGGTCTCCAGACAACTATTAAGGTATGGAGAGGATATTTTCTCATTGCATGGGAGGTAAACTTCAATTTGAATCAATATTTAGTATTCAGTGGCAGGGTCCCAGGAGAATGTGAGTTATTGATAAGTGGGTTTAAATGTATTTGTTTAAAGTATTTTGTTATTTTTATGTCTGAGTCCCCTCAGAGTAGTAAATTGCCAGACTTGGTTTAAGTGTAATCAAGGGAATCGGGCTGCATGGCTTCTAAAACATATTTGAAAGTCATCATACCTTTATGTGGTGCTTCTTGGGGCCTTTGTGAAAACCAACATTTTCCAGTTTGGCATTGTCATTATAGTTGTGAGAGAGAAGAAACATCATCTTAGCTGAAAAGGTGGTGAAGCATTGGAATGAGTTGCTGAGGGAGGTGGTGGAGTCACCATCCCTGGACGTGTTTAAAAACCAGCTGGATGTGGCACTTCAGGAGATGGTTTAGTGTTAGGGTGGTGTAGGGCTGTAGGTTGGACTTGATGATCTTAAAGGTCCTTTCTAACCTTTATGATTCTATGATTAGTAGAAAAAATACTTTCTCATCCTTGAGAGCTGACGATTTTCCTTCATAGAAAGGAAAGGAAACGAAAAAATTAAAGGAAACCCAAACGGTTTGACTCTCTTGCCAGCATCCTATATTTCCTTAGGCTTTGCCCCAGTGCTTGCATTGTCTGTACTGTTAGTAACACTGTGTTTTCCCCTGGAAGTTAGCTACTTTTGTATTCTTGCCTGTTTTTAAAAATGTGACCTTTAACTTTTGAGTTTTCGTAATTGCTATTAATCTATTCAATAACGAAAAAAATAGAAAGGGCAAGAATTATAAACTGGTCTGTCTGACTTCAGTCTCTGACCCCAGTATTTTCTCTTTTAGAAATGTCCCCCCCGTCCACCCTTCCCTGGGAATGCTAACCCCTGCCTGGAGGACAGCTACTGGGAACACACAGCTCCTCCTGTGTGCATCCACAGCAGCCTCGTGTAGAGGCAAACAGGCTTCCTCTTGTTTCTAATTAGACCTTTCTGTCCTGCCCTTCCCACTGCCTTCTTGACCTGCTATTTGTATTCAGTAGCCACAGTCATCCCTCAGCTCAACCTCTCTTGCCCAAGAGGCCTCTCCGTGTCACGGATTCCCTGGAGCTGTGCCTGGGGTGCAGCTTTATTATTCAAAACCTCAGACTCGGTCAATGCAAGATGATAGTGCTGTGATCACAGCTGGCCCAAAATGACTTGTATGTTCTTGTATGCCTTGCAATTTCAGAGCAAACATACCTTTAAACTCCAGCTATTTGAGCCATGGAATGTGGGTTTTTCAACTCTTTTCAAGTACTTTCACACTGTCACTGCACTCTCCCAAGTGGGATAAACCAGCCTCTGTCCACCGAGTGTCCCCCTTCAGAAGCATCTTGTGTTATAATTTGGTATGAAGTGAACAAATATTGAAGAGAAAGCTGGAGGCTGGAAGAAAATTCCTTTCCTCTCATCTTAGCCATGTGTACCATGAAAGCATCTTTCCAGCACCTAATGCTTGAATAATTCTCCTCTAATGCCTGAATGTTCTGCTCACCTCCACCTTGCTGGCAGACTGAACTCATGCTGCCTGTGTCTCCTTCCAGGATGACAGCCAGGAAATTATTACAGTGCAATTTTAAGACCATAAAATACAGGATGAGCAGATGGCAGGTCATGTCTCCTTCCTGTGAATAGCCTATGTCACCATGGCACTGCTTCGGCGCATGCTGAGCCACAGTCACAAAGTCCAAACAAGAAGCATCACCAGTGGAGAAGATATCTGTCAAGGCAACATCCCAGCAGCACAGACCTTGTGACTGTGACAAAGAATTTGGGCATTGGCAAGAAGCTTTAGTGACAATGAGCTTTAAATACCTGCTGCTCAGATAATCACAATAATCTGTCTGCCAGCTTTTTCCTAATGTGCATTTTCTAATTCATTGTGGGAGGCAAAATCCTTTGACTGGTGGAATGAAGACGTGGCACTGTGACTATAATTTACATTGTTAAACAACTGGAAGGAACAGCTATCAAAAGCTGGAAATCCTACCCGAAGCAGAATAGCTGCCTTCACAGATTAATTACAAAAAAAATAAATTGAGAAATTAGTGTTTTCATATAAGGAATTTCTGACGCGAGGGATCCTCTGTGAAAGGGATTTAAAAAGCAATGTCCCAGTAGCAGAATTTGCTGTGGTTTTGCTCCCCTTCTGATATTTTTTTAGTCTGCCCTTAGAGTAGAGGTTTTTACCCTCTACCTCTCTCTTACTTCTGTGAGTACTGTTGTGCTGTGTGGGGACAAGATGCTGGAACAGCCACTGTGGTCATTCCTGTCATCCCAAAGAGCATGTTTTTGAGCAAGTTAATTTCTCTTCCATCTAATCGGGGAAACTCGGAACAAAGCTGTTTTGTGTTGACCCTTGGTGCAGCAGTCAAGATGATTCTGCTTACCCTTTCAGCATTAATTACAAAACACCTCTGCTCCTAGGAGCAGCACTGTGCCAAAGAGGGTTGCATATCACCTACTAATTGGCAGCACAGTTGAGGCAGAGACACCACGATGTAGAAGTCGTCAGTGTTCCTTTACTACTAGTAGTACTAGAACAAAAGGATCTGGCTTTCAGATGTTTCTTGGTAGAACGGAGTTGGTAGTTTGATAGCAAAGCGTCTCCCTCCGAAAATGAGGGAAAATTCTACATCTGAATGAGCCGCTGAGCAATAACAGCAGGGCCAGCGGGTAAGTAAGGTGTACTGAGAGAAGCACAGCTATCCAGAAATCATTCCTTACGTGGCTTATTTCCAATTGGTGAAGATGACTGTTTTTCTTCCTTTCACACTCAAAGACGTGTTTGTTTTTTTTTCCTGAGGTGAGTGAGCGTGGCAGGGAGCAGGGTGCAGCCTTGGTGCAGCAGCAGCACTTGGCTTGTGTGAGACATTCTCATGCAGATTTGGGTAATGCATGCAAAACACCAATTCTTTAGGTGAAATCTGCTGCCACCCTCTTCCCATGGGAGTATGGCCATGCCTTGCAGAGCTGTCTTTGGCTGAGGCTGGCAAACCCTTCTGAGAGGCAGATGTTCATGGGACTTGCAACTCTGCTCACCTCTGGAAATGGCCCTTTCAAGGACGATTTCAAGGCATGTTTGCAGAGACTTGCATTGCTGCTTGCTGTTCATGCTGAGGAATAAATTGGATTTGACTATCTGCAGCTGCTTTTGGCACCTTTCACTAGTGCAGAAACTCCCATTGTGATCTGTGAAAAAATAACCACCAAAAGTCCTTCATTTTCTAAGAAATATTCCTGGACAAAATATCACCTTTCATATAGACTGTTTGAACTTAGGCAGTCATACTGTTTATTCGACAGGAAGCATTATAGTTTGCACTGTGCATTTCTAAGAATTGAATTTGCTAAATGGAGCACTTCCCACTGGCAGAGCTGGAGTTCTCCTGTGCTTTTTTTTTTTTTCTTTTTTTTGCAGCTGGAAGCCATTTTTCTTGTATCATCGAGCTTCTTAGCCCTGTTGAATCTGGCTTAGTGTTTCTCAGGGGATAGAGGAAGGATTGCTAATAGCTTTCTAACCCACTTTAGTCTCTCTCTTCATAACACAAACTCTCAGCAAAACAGGCTCAAGCAAGGTCTTTGTCCTGGATGACTTTTTGCTAAATAAGTTAGCAATGCTCTAGTTAGCAAAATCTCTTCTCCCCTGTGGATGAGTTCAAATTTACTGTACCCTACAGCAGGGCCCTGACAAAGATAACATGAGAAATGCTAAGAGGGGAGTTGTACCACACTTAAACCTTAATGCAGCCAATACCCAACATGCACACTTAGATGTGCCAGGGAGATAAAGAAATATTTTGGTCCAAATCGGAAAAATCTGCCATTTTCTCACAGAGAATCTGAAACTGATTCCTGTTTTTCTCTCTCTCACAGATGAACAGAGTAAGCTGTCCAGTTTCAGAGAATGAGTTGACTTTACCTTTTGAGAACTCTTGTTTCTTCCACATGAAATTTATTAATAATTGTGTTTTCCACAGCAATCTTAATTCCTAAAAATATGTATCATAGGGTTAGGAGTTTATTTTTTTAAGACTTCTGTGGAAATTTTATGTTGTAGGGTCATGCAAAAGGGAGGAGGTACATGTGAAAACTTAGTAAGTTCTTCAAGACTAGACTTTTTTTCTAAAATGCTTTTTTTTTTATTCCCATCGTAAAATTAAATGAAACTTTAGATGACAGGTAGTGGACTCTGACAGGCATCTCATCTTGTGTTGAAGCTAGTGACAGTCTGAAAGAAATTGCTCATCTGAGTCAACAGCCGGTTTCTCCAGTTGTGTTTGTCTTCAGTGCTAATTTCATTTCTTTGCTCAGTTTTCTCGGAATCTGAGCACACACACTGACCTGATAAATAACTGAAGCAGGCAATAAAGATAAAGGAAAGTTCTACACTTCAGAGGTCAAGCTAGCCTCCAAATCATATTTGCCCTAATGGAGAACAAATTCAACACCACCAAAAGTCAAATGAATGTTTAGTCACCTGAGAAAATACCATTATAAGCTGAAATGAGCTCTCATTATTTTTTCCATTTTATTTCTTTAATTTCTCCTTGGCTTCTGCTGCAAAACTAAAAATAGGGGCATTAGTCACAGGGTACTTCAGAGGCACCCTCAAGGCAGAAGCAAGGTTCTAAGGTAAATCAGAGCTGGTGGCTCTTAAAATGGATGAAATTGCTTGCATTAGGCCTTCAGGATGCATATTTTCATTTACTTGATTTATTCCTATTGTTTAAGCTGTGATGTGAAGTGGCACAGACGCGATGGAGCCAGGCTGATGAGGAACTTTATAGTGAGCTGTCAGGGCAGAAAATCCCATTGTGAAGGGATCTATTCCTCAGGGCTGTTTGTAAGGATGGCGCAGCAGAATGCTAAGTGAATGATTTAAAAGAAAAAAAAAAGAAGAAAAAGAAGTTGTGTGGAGAAATAAGCGTTTTGTTAGGCACCAAAGCACTGTACCACCTGGAGCAAACAGCTGCAGAAGTGGGTAGAATCCTCCTACTGGAAGTGGATTGGACTAGATGATCTTTCGAGGTCCCTTTCAACTTCTGACATTCTGTGATTCCATGAATGCAAAGGCTGGTAACTGCCTAATGCAGTATTTCTCAAAGCCAAACTTGTTTGCTTCGGAGCCCAAAAAGTCGTTAGAAAATAACGTTTTTCTGTCATTGCTGATACCATAAGGTCACATTCCCATGTCATTGTATCACGAGCATCCTAGAAAGAACATCCTGAGTAAGGCATCTATGACAATAACAGAATGTTTTATTGATAGATACGCTGCCTTCTGGAGAAGTAATGGAACCAGTGGGCCCAAATACGGCTTTAATAGCATGTCCAAGACTTCATCTTGCAATCTGTGTCTTGAAAATTCCATAAGCCAAGTTTGCAAAGTATTGAGAGTAAGGAGTTACTGTGGAGGTGGATATTAGCACAGATTGGGGGAGAGTGGAGAACCTTTTATGTATCCCACTGTGTCCCTGTAAAATCTCAGCACTGTTTTACCTCGCTTGATATATGTTGTTTTGCTATGGGCGTATGAGTCTTAACTGGTTACAGGAACATTTCTGCTTAGTTTAAGTGCAGTTGTGGAGTTCATTAGGGGCAGCTACATAGCTTAGGTCTACATAACGAAGGATGAAATATTTTCTGTTCTGTGGATGTCAATTATTTATTATAAAAATCTCTTTTTAATGAAAGTTCATCTGATTCGTGTTCATGCTGGCAAAAGTAATTCTGAATGACTGACTGACATGTTAGTGTAGTACATGGAAAAGGGTGGACACATCAGTAATGCCTTTGAGCTTCTGTGCTACAGAAACATATGTACATCATAACAGAGCTGTCAGCAAGTTGTAATGAAGCTGACTTGCCACTCAAACTGATTGGGTTTTTTCACCTATGTAAGATAATGTGTTGGTTTTATAGTAAGTTCCATTCAACCAGCTTACTGAAGGATGTTTTACTGTGTTTTGTGGCTTTTGTGCTGCCTTGGTAATGGAAGTTGATTCGATGCCAATTTTCTGTAAATTTCAAATGCAAAGTCTGAAGGCAACCCCTTGCTCCTGTTTCCACAAAATCAAAATCAAATTATTTTCAGAAGAAAATTCTGATCTTTGTCAAAATTATTTTCTCTTCAGGAAAAAACACCCCAAACACGCGATATCACCGTTCGCTTCAATGCTGACACGAGCTGCCCGAGCTGGTGTGCTTGTGTTGGTGGGTGTGTTCTTTCTTTTTCACTGAGCAGGTTTCCAGCTTGTGTACGGCTCCCCTGGTACTGGGACGTTTCTCTGCTTGGGGAGCTGGGGGATTGCTGTGTCAGGGAGGAATTTGGGAAATGCAGTCCTGTGGCCGAGGCCAGGCTGAAGACAAGACTGCGAGCAGGAGATATGCAGCTCTGTGGGCACAGCCATGGGCACTTTACAGTCAGATACGTCAGTTTGTTTGTTTTTTTTTTAAGTGAAATCTTCTGAATTTTTCTTTTGAGGCTTATCTCTTTCTTTCATTCCCTTTGGAATGATAATGAGTATCAGTTTATCAGACATCTTGATTTTTGACCAGCTGAATACAGAGGTCAGAGAGAGCTTTGTTTTTTTTCCGTTTCCCCACGTCAGGGCATCAAAGCTAGCACCATGAAAGCATGTCACTTTCTAGCACAAAATGTCCAGTTCTAAGGACAAAAGGACAAATTATTTTCTAGAGGAGGCAGGTCTGATGATTCGCAATTGTAATGACGTATTTATTCCAGGGCTAAACTTGGCCAATGGTTTATAAGTGCACAGAATATAACTGATGTAAATGCAGTATGTATTGTTTAGCCGTTGGAGGAGGAGTGCTGCTCCTGGCAAAGAAACAACAAAACGGCTGAATCTGAGAGCTAATATGATATCTTAGGCACTCCTCCATATATCAGTAGAAGGAATAGTACTAAAAAGGCTGCTTCTCAGATTTTAATAAGATGTTGTCTGTGAAGATTACATTTTGGCTTATAGTACAATATTTCATTTTCCTCAGTTTTTAGAATCTTTTCTAATAATACATCTGTGTGTACATTTTGTGGTTGTAAACATATTTTAGGTCACTCAGTCAAGTGACATTAAAAACAAACTGCTAACAACGAATTTTAAATGCTGCTGGTAGATGGGTGCAATAGCTCATCTGGTAAACAAGCTGTTACTAAAAAAAAAGTTACTGATACTCTGTGTGACAATTACGGCAACTGAAAATGTTTGTTCAGCTCCATGTCACTAATGCCATCAGAAGGCAGATGGCTTTGAGATAACCCCAGTCAGACTGGCCATGTCTGTTTCGACAGCAAAAATAAAAGCTGTTTTTCCTGTCCCTATTTTTAATATAGTCCACACCAACCCAATAAACTGCCAGAAATCAACCATTCTAAGGAAATCCCTAGTTCTTACTCAGCACTCTTTCTTGATCTTATAATCTGCTGTACCATTTGTGGGGCTGCATTATGTACTGGGCTCTTAATCCAGCCATGCCTTATAACCCAATTTCCTGGAAGCTGGAGACAAGATAAATTCGTAAATGTTATTAGTTTAATTTTGTTTCCAATATTTAGATCCTGGCTGATCAAGTATGCACAACAGCAGAGCTGTGTGTACTGACAAACAAACACGATTTGCAGTGGTGGGAAAGTTGTCTATCTATACCTCATCTTAGATTTGACATCTATGCCAACATTCCCGCTTGTACAAAAGCGATATATTCCCTACTAATAAGCAGTACTATAGGCAACTCAGCAAGTATAAACTGCATCCCTGAAATGTCTGTTGCTGTATCTAGGGTGGCAAAGGGTGACATCAGTCTTTTGAGCCAAAAGCTCAGAGCTGGCCATTGCTTCCTTAACTCAAAGTGTGTAGAATGCAGTAGAAAATGCCATTACTTTTATGTTAAGTAAGTCAAAATGTGCAAATCCAGAATATGCAGCAGTTTTTTAACTCTTGAGGACAAAATACATCTGTACAAGCTTTGCTGTAAATTATTTGCTGGTGTGGCCAAATTTGATGAAAAAAAAAAAAGCTCTCAGAAATTATTTGTTGATTTAAACTCCTCTAAAGGATCTAACTGTCTGAGGTTCTTGTGCTGGCACTTTTGCAACGAACAGCTCAGTGGAAGGGTGGCTCGGAGTAAAACTTGTTGGCAGGTAGAATTATGAATTTAATATGTTCAACACCATTAATTGTACATGCTATTTACTTAATGTTTTACAGCGTCAAATTGTCATCCTAACCAATTTATGCAACAGTCAAGGTCTTTTATACACTCTAACCTTGAAGCAGGACAGTAAAGTGATATGCCTCATGTCACCCAGAAAGTCAGTGGCAGTGTTACGGTTGGTCCCATCATCATCAGAGGCACCTACGGGCGTATTTCTCCTCCATTTCACTGTTCACGAATGCTTGTATGGCTGAGGTTTAATTTAGGCAATTTTTCAAGAAAAGGCAAATTCTTTCTGCACGTCTGATGAAGGAGAATATGTATAAGGAACAGTGAAAAGGTATTTTAGGAATAATCAGAAATGTTTAATTCAGCTGAGAGACTCAATACCCAACACCCACTGACACACAGATCTAAGCCCAGGGTACCAAATAGTCACCAGCAGTTTAAGTTCTCTTTATGGCCAGCTTATGAGCAGCCTGCGCTCTTGAATGCAGTGAGCAGCTGTGAGTAATGTACAAACTTGTAAAAATTCATATGTTTTTTTGGAGGGACAGTTAATGAGCTGAAGAAGGCCTAAATTTGTTGAACAAGTCATTTAATGAACTGTTTTGACTCAAAAGTATGGTGCTGCTCTTGCAGCTGGACCTAAGGGTCCTGGATGTTTTGCTCTGGTATAAACTGCCTCCTGTATATTTTAGTGCTATGGCAGGTTTCTGGCCTTTCCAACGGGATGTGAACAGTCAGATAATGCCAGCAAGCAGAATGGAAATAGTGGAGTTAAGTCCTGGAGGAGCATCACCACAGCCAAGATACAGCGAGATTAAAAAGGAGATTGGACTTGTAATTGAGCTAGCAAAAACATCCTGAAGGCTGATGTTAGCAAATTTTGGAAGAGAACTAGTATGTTGTCCTTCAGGTTGTAAAGTAAACTTTCTTAGTGGCTTAGCTGAAACTTTTTTGGAATGAGCAGATTATCTCCTGTATCCCTGCTGACGGATCTGAGGCTGCCTGGTGTCCTGCAGCAGGGCTTACGCAGGCCAGAGGCTTGATCCGGTTGGGCAGTTCTCATGCATCTTTTAAATCTTGTAGCTGCTTCCAGCCCAGCCATGGTGTAGACATGTATAATGGAGTATGATGGAGAGGCTACTTGCCTATTCCCATGGCACATTGTTAATAATCGATTTTCCGAAGTGTCTGGGACTGGTCACTGGATGCTTGATGCAGCTGACTGGTCCCCTGCTGTAATTCCTACACAGTTTTCAGCCTTATTGTGCTTAAAGCTAGATCATTCTGGGAGAAGAATTTAGTTTTCTGTGTATTTGCTGATGCCTGCCCCGGTGTTTGGAAGGAAATGGCTGACCGTAACTCACCCACAGAAACCAGACAGAGCAAATCAACAAATAAGCCGTGTGATATCATGCCAAGGAAGCCACTTCCCTGCACCTGCAGTACATGAAAGGGAAGAGAGGAAGACTATAGCCATGGGAATACTTGGCTAATGAAGGATTAATGAATGATTGTTTTGTTGATCAAAACCATGCAGCATTTGTGGACCGTTTTGGGTATCAGGTGCCAAGAAGAAAGTGTTCTAAGCCGCTGCTTTTAGCCCTGAGTGGAGATGCAGCCCTTGGAACTGGGAAAGGGTATGTTAAAGAGTAGAAAACAGATCGATAAGTGGTTCTTAGAGAGGAATGTTTGGTGCTGGTTAAATGGCCAACCTGCAGAGAGCTAGAGAAGCAAAACCTATATGAAGAAGGATGAGGAAAGCTGTTTCAGAAAAAGGGATTTCATTGTTAAAAGCAGGGCCATACTCAAATCAAAATTTTTTCATATTAAAAAACCCACAACCCATAAACCAAAAAAACCTCTAACCCTGAGTGAATAAAGCATCAATTTCCCTGCATTTTAAACAAGATCTAAAAAAGAACTCAGTAATGGCATTGGTTGCCATGGTGTTTAAAGGTGCAGCTCCACAGACACTTCAAATAACAAGAGATGCTTTTATCTGCCTATGTGGCTGGGTTAATTTTCATCTGCTGAAATTATTCATTTAGTTTGCTTTAATTATTCTATATTGGCAGTATCATAAAAGAGCCTGATCCTGCCATCTTAATGCAGACAGAGCTCTTTTTTGACTCCATAACAAGAAAGATTAGGTGCAGGCTGAACTAGTCAGGAGATGCAAATGGCAATGCTGCAGCCCTGGCCTTGAGGAGATGCACACAGAAACTGTGCTGATAGCACAGAGGTCCATTTCAATAGGGGTCAGGGCAGAACTGGGCAGAGAAGCACTCACTAAGCTCTGGGGTGTGAATATGCACGGAAAAACACAGAAGAAGTGCTGTGTCCTGTTAACAGAGGCACTAGTGCTCTCCCAGGTCTGTTTAGGGGGACTGCTGATACTGGAAGATTTGCTCCTGTGTCCTCCCAGGTTTCGTCTTTCTTTCGCCAGAGCAGTAAGACCCCCAGCTGGGCAAGGGGACCTCGGTGAAGCAGACAAAGCCTGTCCTCTTGCTTTGCTTGCCTCCAAACTGCTGGCGTGTTGGATCACCCCATGCCAAACAGGCTTTTGAGCTCACTTCTTTGGCAAGTCTTTTGTACCATAGGGGGTGGTTATTGACCAAATGAAAAGGTTACTAAGTAGATGGGACCTACAATTAGGTTCCCAAATCCTTACCGCACACTTTGGTCTGACTTTTGAAGTGCTGAACACTTGGCTTCTCCGATGGGGCGGTTGCTGTCGCTGATGGCAACACCACTTGAATGAATGCTACAACCCCCACTCCTGTGCTCTCTTTGCAGGAGCATCCTCATGCCCATGAACAGCCTGCAACTGGTTTCAGATCTTGACTCATGTACACAGTTTATTGATCCTGTGCCTTACTACTTTTGTATCTCAGCAGCTTAGCTCCCTCTGTCCGCTTGTATTTTGACTAAGAACGCAGCCATCAATACTGGCATTGCATCTCTGAACACAAATGCCACTTTCCTCTATCTGACTTTACTTAAAACACAGGAGTGATCTGAAAGAGGAAAAATTAGGAACTAGTGATGTGAGATGTTGCAGCCCTGTGTAACTATACTATGGCTGTCAGTTGAAACAGGTGATCAGTAAATACATTTACCATGTCTTCTTTCCAAATATTAGTTGTCACATGATCTGCAATGAAATGGTATTCAGAGTCTCAAGAGCTTTTCCAGTACCCTCTCTATACTTTATTTTATTGATTTTTTTTTTTTTTTCTCCTGTTCCCCTTAGAAGCATGAGTCAGGAACCCTCTGTTATTAAAAGCAGTCCCAGTTGCACACACCTTTCATTTCCTTTGGATTACATTAATTGCCTGACAGCTAAAAGCAATCTGAGTTTTTCAGTTTTTAGCACAGGACCACTAGAAGTATTTACCAGCTACAGCAGATTTATAAAGATGCCACTAAGATGCCTTGAGACTAACAATCAGAAAACACAGCAGCAAAACAACACTGTTTTTTCAAGGTTAAATGCTTAGAATGCTAAAAAGGAATTGCACATAATAAAGCCAAAGAAAGACCTAGATTCAGACCATTTTTTCCTCCACTTGTCTTGCATAAAAGGAAGGTGCCGGTAGTTTAAAAATGATTGCACAGCATCACATGACAATTAGAAATTTAATAAGGGAGCTTTAATTTTAATTTGCTTTTGGTTTTGTAGTTCAAATATCTGTTAGTACCAACCCCCCACCTCTATCGCACAGTCATTTTCTTTTCATGCATGCCTTGCTCTGTGTCTTTGTAAGACTCACTTAGCTGAGAATGGCTGGATGATACTATATAAAGAGCAGCTAACGTGAAGGAGGGAATGTCCCGGCTGATGTTAGCAACCTGGAACTCGAGCATGCCCTGCATGACTTTCAAAAAGTCATTTAGCCTCCCTGCACCCTGCTTCCGAGGTGTAAAGTGCAGGTAATGGTGCTTCTCGCTCACCGAGGGCTGAGAGGATAACTGCTTTGGGGGTGCTCAGGTGCTATGGCAACAGGGCCAGGAGAGGAGCTCAGACAGAGGAGATACCCTGTGGATGCGTACTGGGAAGGCAACGATAAAAAATTTGCAGGTTTAAATACATCAACAACTTTGCAGCTTTGTTCCAATGACAAAATTAATAGGCCTGATTCTCTTTCAGCCATGGCTGCTACTTCTTGCACATACAAAGACTCCTCTTAAGGCTCAGCATCACTGGCAGAGATGCAGGTCAAGCCATGGATATACTGCAGTGTTTTTCGCTGCCTTGAAGCAGTGACTGGGAGCTCCAGGTATGATAGGAAGATATTCCCTGCCTTAAAGTGACTTCAGGTCTGCAAGTGAAAAAACGAATCTTGGACTTCAAGAAATAAATCTTTACTCATGTCAGTGAAATTATTAATTCAAAATGCAATCTTCTATGTACAAAACCAATGGAATTGAACCATGTAAAATTGGTTCTCAAAGACATTAAGAACTGTTCTTTAGTGGTTACTCAGAAGAGGTTTTGCAAAATGTTACTAATTCTCATCCAAGTGACCTTGTAGCGATTGTTTGTGTTTGTCCGTGTTTCACGTAGGTCCTATACACTTACATCCTTATAATTTATTTTCATTTGAAGGGAAAGGACTTGCTCACAGGGGATGACACTTGCAGCAGCACGCCTGACGTGTCCTGTAGTTCTGAGAGCCAGGGAGAAGTGAAGCACCTCCCAAGGCGGTGCCCAGCATCCTGGCTGTCCTGACCTCAGTTTGGGGACTGTCAGAAAAGACTGGCAGCAACAGGGAAAAACTGGAATTGGTAGTCTTTTTCTTCCTGTCAGTGCCTCACTGTGAAACTAAGAGAGGCTGTTATGGACTGCCAAGCTGATCAGGTAAGGCATCTTCCTGAGGGAAGCCAAAACTGCCTTGAAAGGCTGCTTGAATTCCCTGAGTGCTGAGGAAATTGTTGAGCCCTTTGCTACTCTGTGAACTACATCTTTGTAGCACCACAAGTCTGTGCTGGAAGCGGGTTTGAATACCACCTTAACAGGGGTGAAAGGGAGAAGAAAAGTTCTACAGTGGTATAGCCTTCCATTAATAACAATTGAGACATCATAGGCAGGCACTGCTGTCTTCCCAAGCCTTCCTTGAGATTTTAATTTCCCTTAAGGGATGGATTAAATTTAATTATTTTCTCCACAGTTTTTCTGAAAGGTGCATTTCTGCAATGGGACAAGCTGCAGGAGCAAGCAGAAAGCTGCTGTTGCAGGTGGCCTGACCAGCTCAGTTTGGATGACCTGTTTCTCGGCAGCTCCCTGAAATTGGTTTGCAGTAGGCAGGTGACCCAGGTACTTCCAGCAGAGCAGAAAGCTGAGCCCATAGCGAACGCTGCAGGTCGCTCGCAGTTTAGCCCAGTGGGGTGGCTGGTGCTGCCAGCGTTTGGAGCTGGATCAGCCCTTGCTCTGTGCTGTCTCTGTTACATGGGACAGAGCAGCAAAGAGTTTTACATTCTAGTTAACTATCTACTTGTGTGTGTATGAGGCTGACGTATAGCTCCTATTGTAGGGAACTACATCATTATTATGAATTTGAAATACTTGTAGTGGCTTGAAAGTTTGCACTGAACTCCTATACAGAGTCTGAAAAGTACCGTGATTTTGGTTTCCCAATCTTTCCAAAGTGAGGTACGAAAATTAATTAAGATCTTTTTTATTTAGATTAACTTCTCAATAGTGCAATGTGATTTTAACTAATCTGGTATAAATTGATATCTTAAATTTACATTATTCTTACTGAGTACTCTTTGATAGATGAAACCTAAATATAGGCTTTAAAATGTTCAATACTTTTAGACTTAGCAGCAAGTGGAAATGCTTCTTTTGAGATCCTGTCTTTATGAGTGGTTTAACAAGCTATTTTATTTTGTTTTAAATGTGCATAAGCCAATTTTTAAATGGGATCCTTATCTTAGAAATCGCAGAGATTTGTTTCACAAGTGCACACTTGGTATTTCCTTGTTATTTTTGTGCCTGAACCCTCTTTTGTCAATATGGCATAGGAAGAGCTGTTTTATTTTTTCAGACCCTGAAGTACTGGACTGCATATCTTATTCATTTTATCTGAGTTTATCACATTGTGACTCCAGGTTTATTCTTCCATAATGAATATGGAAAGAAGATTTTCACTTTTCAATGCATTAGCACATCACAGCTGTTGTTATTTACTTTCCTCCCTCTGCCTTTCAAGTTGGAAGGAAGCCCTCTACCTTGGAAATGTGTCTCTTCCTCTGTGGGCCTTCAAAGTCCCTCAAAGGCTATGGCTGGATGCAGTAATCCTGCCTTATCCTTTTTTTTAAATTTATTTTTAACCCTTAAAAAGAATTAATCATGTGAATCATTGCTCATGTGAATCTGCCATACTCATTTTGTTGTTCTCACTCTCAATTTTCATTGCTTTTGATGATTCAACTCAAACTGTTATCACATGTTCACTTTGAAGAAAAGGCTTTGGGGGACTTAAATTCTTCTTTAATCCTACCTCCAGCTAAAAAAATACCCTGAACCTTTGGAACAGAGAATGTACACGCGTATGTATGTGCTTGTGTGTGTGCACGTCTGCGTAGGCTGACCTCCTTGAGAGATCCTTTTGTCAGGCTTTGCTGTATCTGTTTACAGATTCAGTTAGGACCGTAGAAGGATTATACCTAGGAATATTTGGCTCCAGATGCTCAAGACATCTCTAAATTGGAGATGCTTCAGCAAAGGACAAGGGAATTGAACCGTTACTTTTACAGGCACTCCTCAATATTGTATATTTAACCCATAGTTTATTGGTAAAACAAATTGCTTCCCAGATCAGGTGCTTCTGGGGA
>NW_009732970.1:0-35116 GCF_000703405.1 Apaloderma vittatum | reverse complement strand
GGAATGGTACTTGTGTTTGTGGAGGTCTTCTTGTTCTATTAACCAAACTTAATAAGCTAAATTGGTTAACCCCTGTGTATTGGGGGAGGATGGGGAGGAAAGAGTATATAACTTCTGCATGATTAATCAAAAATCCTCCAAGTGTGGGACCGAAAAGATCTCTAACTTTGAGCTATCCTCCTTTTTCACCCTGCATCCAAATACCAACAGTATAAAGAGTATAAGCAGGTAGTTACACACTCTTCTGCAGTTCTCAGTAGCCTTAGAAGATACAGCATCAGTTCCCCTTCTTCTAATCTGTACTAATATGGGAGGAGAGAAGGGGAAATCCTTAGGAATGGAGGAGATGCCCAATGGAGAGAACAAGAACTGTCAACTGTGTAACAGCAATAGGAGCAGCAATGAGGGAAGGGAGCAGCAAGGCCCTGGAAGAGCTGGGAAGACTTCCATGGGCAAAAAACACCAGTTATTTATCCAGTACGTTTCCTTTACTTTAAGAAAATTAGGGAAAGGTAGGAGATTAACTTACCTCCCTGTGTAACAACAGAACAATGCTCCAGGGAGAAGAGACTTAGTCTCCAGGGCAGCACTGAGATAGGAGAGCTGGCTCTGTTCTTCCCATTAGGATGAAGAAATCATTCTTCCTATTCTGCTGCAAACCAAATGAGAATCTGACTGAATAAATTTGAAGCAAACAGCTAATAAAATCTAAAATAAATGAGATTACTGAGTCAAATCATAGAATGCAAAATATTTGTGTAATTGTGTAATTCAAAGCTGTTGCAATATTAATGAATATTATAATACAATGATTAAACACAGGATTCATTTCCGTTTTGCAAATGTGCCTAAGCCTTTAATCTAGCAGGGTATTACAACCTAGGTAAATTTTGTTAAACCTTTCTGTGAAAGCATTTTATTAAAAAAACACAACGACAAACCCGTTCCTGTTCAAAGCCTTCATCATCACTCATTGTTTCCTTTAGTCTGCTTCTTCCCGTTGTTTCTGGCTCACCTACTGAAGATAAAATGAGACAATATTCAGCTAAGAAGACACACTGAGCAGTGAGACACCAAGGGTATAGTTCAGCACAGCTGAAGTCAAATTGCCTAAAGCACCCTTTTATTCAAATCCTGCCCTTTCTTTTCCTGTAGTCTGATCTAGAGTCTTGTATAAAGTGTTTTTTCTCTGAATAATCTTGCTGTTCACAGCGAACTGTTTAAGGAGCAAGGTCCTACTTAAAGGCAGTAAGCGTGACAAAAAGTAGCCTCAGGAGAAACAGAAAAATCTTAACTGCATCCTTATTTATCTCAACCCGTATTTATTTAAAATTTGTTTATACATCACAAAGAACCAAACATAACCCAAGCAGTGGTTTATTTTTTGTTTGTTTTTGGTTTTCTTCCCTATGAGTGTTTTGATCATCTTCAATAGCCAAAAAAAATGATATTCAAACACCTTTATGTTTCGATCCTCAGGAAAGTTGCAGAACTTCAGTTCGGGCTGAACAAAATTGATTACTCCTATTTTCTACTGTCTGGTAACTAATCTTGGCTCCTTGGAGCCTTGCTTTAAGTTGTTCTACAGAGCTTTTGTGCTCTTGTAAATCACTGCTGTTGTCAAGATGGAAAAGTTTTGAGCTTTCATCCATCCGTAATGCTCAGTAGTGCAAGGTTATTGGCTTGTCTCTGAACTCTATCTGCTTAATCCTGCCAAGAAGGTTTCTTGACTGTAACCTTTATATTAGCAACGTGTAGGTTGTTTTTTTATGTCCTATGATGGCGGCAAGGCTAAAAGGTTGTCCAGCCATTCATGTACAATTCCTATTGTTTGTGTTTGAATCTGATCCTGGTCAAGCCACCAAAGTGGAACTGTGTGGACAACAGAGGTGCTGTGATAAACAGCTCAGGACTCTTGTGCTAAACAAGTCAGCTGGTTTTGTGGGTTCGGCGTCACACGCTTATGTCCCTCTGCAGGGAGCTGTGATGCTGGGCCCCCTTGGTGGACAGCTCTTCCTCTTTCTCTGTCCCCACATCCCCTCCCTTTCCCCCTTGCAATGTACAGATGATGGGCATACCTATGGTAGTTCACAAAAGAAGTGGCCATCAGGTCTGATTCAGCTCCACAGACATCAAACTGTAGGAAGTGGGCATTTACCATTCTGTTGAGGAGTAGACTGTAATATTAATGGCTACAAGAAGGTTTTCTTTCTCAAAAAACTATTTCACCAGTAGAAGCACCTGCCCTGGTTACTGGAAAACCAATGAAGAAAGAATAGATGTATTATGCCTAGAAATAGGTGTACATTTTTGCTGCAAGGGGAAATTAATCATTTGAACAATTTGCCTTGGATTGTGCTGGATTAATTGTCACATGAGATCTTTAAATCAAAACTGAATGCCTTTTCTAAAAATAAGATCAACTTCACTTAGAAGTTATGTGTCTGGTGAAGGACTAACTGGGTGAAATTCTGTCATATGCAAGGTGGAAAAGCCAGTGGCCATTCTAGTCCCTTTTAACATTAAAATTGATAGGAATCAGTGCTAGGAAGGTGGGTGAACCTTTCCCACCCTCTGGGCTACCCCGCAATTACCTGCATGGTGTCACAGCGATCACGCAAGCTGTCCCCATGCTTTTCACTCCACATATCCGCACCCACCCTACACCTCAATATTGCTGTGTCCTTGCTCCTGTATGTCTTTCTACACTTACAGAAATGGGATTGATTGGTCTTTTCATGTACTATTCCTTCAAAAGCATGGGACATATCTAACTTATTTTCTCCATATTCTGTGGTTTGCCAACATGGGGATGTGTTTCTCTGTTTTGCCGTGTGTCGTCTCTTTTGCTATGGCTTGTATTATCAGTGCTGAAATACTCCTCGGCATCCTATTTAGCTGATACTATACTGTCAGTACCTTCGTGTGATCTCCACAGCTGGGAATACTGGGCATAAATCACTGCCATATAAGTGCTCTTTTTGTGTGTGGTGCTTCTGGCAGCCAAGGAGTGTTCAGCTGCATGCAGGGCGAGGGGGCTGTGCTGTGGATGGAGCAGAAACACAGTAAGGGAGAAAGAGCGTCAATATTCACAGCCTGACCTGCCTTTGTAGGTGTGCCAAGCTCTTCTGTAGGCTTTAATGTATCCTCCTGCCTGACGCTAGCTTAGAGCCAAATTACGCATCTTTTGAGAGTTATCACCTGATAAAGAATTTATATTTTCTCAGTATCTGGAAAGCATGTGCCATAAGGACAAAGGCAGTTTCACTGTAAACATGGCCCAACCACGATTTTGAACGGGAATAAGGCACCTTCAGAATGAAGTGCATTATGCTGCTCCGTTGAGGTGTTAAACTGTTTGATGAGCAGTTCAAAGCTGAAGCCCTGCCATTGATTAGTAACAGTGTGCGCACATCACGCACCCTACCCTGTCAGCAAAGCTGCCGGAGGGCTGTAGGGAGTGCCAGCCGCTCCCTCCTGGAGTATGGTTCTACCACCTGAAATTTCTCAATTTACTGCTTATTGCTTGTGTTACTTATACTTAAGCATAATTCTGTGTTTGCGTGCTCAGTTTTGAGATGGCCTCTGACATTCATACACACATCCTGAAGTATTTGTCCCTGAAGTATGGGTTCCTGTGGCTTTCTGAAAATGGACCTGTTAATATTTCCCAAACACGGGAACATCTCAGCTCACAAGACTTTGGAAAATACTGACTTTCATCCAGCTCTCGTTAAAGTCATCTGAAACCGACTAATTAGTATTTCTTTCATCCAAAAGCTTTGTGAGAAAATACAGTTAGTTTAGTAGTACCATGGTTCTGCTGCCTGGTATGAGGGAGGGATTGCTTCCCGATTGCGTTTTGTCAAAACCAGAATAGCCTATAAGAGCCGACAGGTTTTGGCGGGACAAGAAGAGCTCAGCGATAAGAAGGAGCAATGACAGCCAACTACCTCTTGGCGATCAAGCCGAGAAGCAGTGACATCCATTCTCCTTTCCTGGGGGAGAAGTAATACCAAATGTCAGCAACTCCTTGGATGGCCATGGGGCTCTGTGAGATAGAAGCAGGACTTCCAGGTGGTGAGACACAGAAGGCAACTGCTGCAGTGATAGAGAAGCAAGTGATTGAACGTTCTGCTACCACAGGAGACAAAAATCAACCTGTTTGCTGCAGAATTGCTCTGCTGCACTGGTCTAGCTCTTTTCCCTTAGAAGTATTTTGATTTTATCGACAGCACAGTGAGACCTAGTATTAGGAACACTTCGTCTATCTCCTCAGCCAACACCTTACCAGTAGTGTCAGTAACGATTTTTATTAACTACCAAAAATCTGACTGTGGGAATTATGACCTCATTTGAGATTACTTCATTTTTACTAAGCAGAAGCTGTGGCTTTCTACACAGCGATACTAATTCCTGCAGAAACCCTTTTCCTCAAAGATGCATTGCCTCTGCTCAGACTCTGGGCTGCTTTACAGCTGGATTTGCTGTAAGCATTTACGTGATTGTTCCCTCATTGCCCAGGCGCTGGCCTGAAGGCCATCTTTGTCATCTGTACTCTCATTTGGCATGAAGACTTTTTCCTCTCAATTCCCTGGTCAGATATTTACCACTGTAAGTCTGGCCACAGGAAGGCAGAATTAATGCCTCTGTTTGATGTCACATCAGGGTATCGCATAGAAACCTGGAAGTGAAAGGCTGGAGAGCAGACTCCAGAGACTTTCTAACTCAAGGTGCTGCTCTGAGGAAGGATCAAGTCAGCCCGCACAGCTCCCAAGACATATCACAGTTTAACTGTTCACAACAGCTGCAGTGAAGTGCTTTTTCCACATCCAAAGGCAGCATATTTCAATCCCTTACTACCTTAAGAAAACTTTTTTCTTAGTATCCAGAAAGAATCTTTGCTGCTAAAAAAGCACTTTCTTTTTTTTTTCCCCTCAGCTACTAGGGTGGAGAATAACCAGGAACTCATTATCTTTTTATAATAATATTTAATGTATAGAAATACTATCAACTTACCTCCATTGGCTTTCTGTTTTATAGATTGAACAAAGTGAAGCCATTTGTAAATGCTCATTTTTCCAAGTATTTTCTCAGTTTGGGCTTTCCCAGAAAACTCAAACCTTAGATGAGGCTCAAAAGATGAATGAAACTTTGCTTGTCCTGGTTACTGGGCCCCTCTCATTTAAACTTCTACTTTCTTTTCATTTTAGGATCGGTAGGACTATAAATATAAAAGGGAAAATCTGAGCAGCTCATCTCCCCAGGGCTCCAGCTTGGTTTCAGACACTGCAAAGAAGTTACTTAAAGTGAGAGTTCTTTTCTTAGTCAACTTGCTTCTTTCTTGCAATAGCCTCTGCAAGAGTAATCGGCTCAGCCTTGCTGTTCAGTCTTGACTCAGTCCTAGGCGTTAATTACCAAAGACACTCTTGTTTTTTTTAACGTGATCAATACATGTTCTTCCTGGAATGACAGTTTTAAAGCAAAGGGCCACATCCTAGATCTGGTAAAAGCTTGAATTTAACGTGTTGAGTATCATATTTTCATTCCATGTGATAGTATTTCTTGAGCATCCTCATCTGCAAGGTAATCCTAAGAGATTTGCCAGTGTGCTGAAGCACCACAGTTTCTACTTGGTGAGCGCGCTCCTGGGGCTCCAGTCATTTTGACTGACAGTGATAGATAGCCTTATCAGTACTCCTTTCACCACATCGCCTGGTTGGCTGGATGCACCACTGAGTAGTTAGTTAGAAAACTCTTTGGTGTAGAGAGAAACAATTATAAAGTATTTTTAGACAGTGAACTGAATGTTTTTCACACCTGGTGGTTCTTATTTATGACAAGCAATAATTGTCTTGGCTGAAAAAACCTTCCAAAAAGAGGAAAGAAGGTATTTTTAAAAGGAATTTGGAACCCTTGGAAGTACCTTACAAGTACATTGGAAGAACCTTGCAAGTTGAATTCTGCAGGTACTGGATAGCTTCAAGCAACTGGCTACTGAGGACGCTGAGAGCGGTGGACTGTGACTGCCACAAGGCACTACTCCTAGTTGGTGGTGCCAGACCTGCAGAGAGGTGTAGCTATGCACTGAGCAGGTGAGGACTGAAATAAGTGAGGTTTTTGCTGTTGTTTTTTTTGAGGGTGGTGGTGGTGTTCTTTGTGGTATTTTTTGTTGTTGTTAGTTTGGGGGGTTTTAAGTGTTCTTCTTTAGATTTCAAAAGAAAGTTTCTAAAAGCAGGCTGAGTGTCCCTATATCAGTGTAAGTACTTTAGAAAATACTACCTTAATCTGTGTCTATCCTGTGGGGCTGCAAAAGCTCTTCTCAGCTCTCTGCTCTCTTTGCTGTCCCGGATGTTTCCAGAAAACATGGCAAAGTAAAACCTGAGCCTACCTAATGAAGGAAGCCCATACCTCTGGCCAGATCCCTGACTGCCCCAAAACTTGCCTGTACCAGGTCTGTATTCCACAGGAGAAAACTCTCTTTGGAGCCTCCTCAGGTGGTAAAGGCAGTTTAAGGGGGACAGGGAGACGTGAAGAGCCCTGTGCCTGGCAGAATGGGGTTCCTCTCACACAGCCATTGTGCAAGGAAGCTCTAGGGCTATATCCTGAAAACCAGTTCTCATTTGGTGGGAGGAACTCCAGTAGAAACAAATGCAACTGCAAGCAGAACCATCACCTGCTACTGGATTGCATATTTTGTGCAGGAACACTCTCTCCTGGTGCGCAGTGACACAGCACACACCCAGTTAGTGTGGCAAATCAGGCCATCTCTCTAGAACGTTTTAGGTGTGAAAGAGCATTTGCTCACTACAGTAGTGTATAGATCGTAGGTCAGAGAGGGTAAAATTATGGAAACTCCTTCTTCTGGAATTGAAAGAACTAGATGCTAACATAATTCATTACTTATCACACATGTTTTCTATTACAAAAATTTATGAGGTCTATTTGGAGCTCATGGATGCTTCTCAGCCACTGACCTGCAAACGTATGTTGGAATTCAAAAGACTTGATCTCCCATGGCTTCATATAGACTTTTCCCCAGCACTGCTTTTTTAACCTACAATTTTCCTTAGGAAATAATAAGACAAAATATTATGGTGTTTGAATTTGGACTCCACAGAACAACCCTTTCTGTGGATTTTTTTCTAAATTAGTAGGCTCTGCGAGTACTATTCAAAATCTAACACATTTTTAAAGCATCCTGGCAAATACTTTTATTGAAAAACTTCCCAATGAATCACCTAACAAAACTTACAGCCAGCAACAATAAAAAGGAAGATTGCTTTACAGGGCGGAGGTAAGCTTTTTCCAGTTCTTTTGTTGAGCTCACAATATTTTCCCTATATTAGAGGGAGGACAAAAATTGCCAAGGCATGTTGTAAATACTATCTACATAACTAGTAAAGGTCTTTTCCTTTGCACCAAAGATTGTTTATTTTCTTGCAGACAATGTTATATAAGCCTATTTAAAATGGACAATATGCTTTTTATGTTTCTTTGCTGTATGTGAGTGCGAGTTCCAGGTAACCTTGACTGGGAAGAAGGATCCTCCAGCTCCTTGCCAAGGAAGTCAGCATCTACAAATTGCCAGGACAATCCTGCAAATATAGGATTGCTCAAGGAGTGCCTCTACTTGCTGGCTGGAAAGCCTGCATATCCCAGTGTCGCCAGTCTGACTTACTTTTCCAGTCTCTGCTGCGTGTCTTCCAGTGCATGGGCTTTAACACAGAGCAGCGAGAGGGGACAAAGAAAAAAAGGATCAGTGTTTATTGTGAGTTGGCTATGGCATCGGCGTTGATAGCCTCCAAGAAGTGGCTGGCTTGATGTGAGCACCCAGTGAGGCATTTGGCTGTTTTTTTTATTTATACTGTAAACTGTTCTCTGCAGAGATCTTGCATCCTATCGTGTCATATGACTTTCTGGGCAGTATTTCAAGGCAAATAAATAAACAGTAATAATTCCCTTGCACTTTTCTCTCAGCTGCAGGATTTTGGGGACCCTCAGTACACATTTCTTCTAGGTCTTAATTTTTGAAAGTGCTTATGATGGGGAGAAGGGAAACAAGCAGCTGGCTCTAGGAAGAAACAGACATTTAAGGTTTCCATTAGATCTTGTGCAGGCGAAGCCCGAAGTCCCCCAATATCACATGAGTATTAGCAAACGCATAATATCAAATAGTTTCCTGGAATTTAAGACCCTTTGGGCTCTTTAGAAAGAAGTCAGCAGGACTTTCCACATGCTGTAACTAACATGTTTTATGTGCTTTCTTGGGCTGAGGTCTCTCATCATTGTTTTCTGCTGATACCTTGGAGATTTTCTGGATCTCTGTGTTCCGTTGTACAATTAACTGCTTATGAAAAAAACATTTTATAGATAGTCTATAGGGGCTATTCTTGGAAGAGAAATGAATAATATATTTGAGGAAAATGTTTTATTTACCCTTCTTTCTGCATGACTGTATGTGGGGTCACACAGGGACACCTAACTTTGGTTCCAACATTAGCGAGACATACTCTCAACAGACATCTTCTGCTGAAATCGAAGCAGAGCTATGCCTGCTCTTATCAGCTGAGGATTCAACCTTTTTAGTAAGCATAAGAAATTAGTTCAAATCTCAGGCTGCTACAGTGGCAGAACTGTATCAAAAATAGTCAGGAATAATGCTCTGTTGCTTTTTTGTCTCAGGCTCCACATGCCTGAGCACTGCAGTCTCAAGAAAGTAAAACTGCATGACTCCCTTCCTAGAGCTGGATTTTCAGATGCAAGAGGATCCCGAAATAGGAAGAACACTCTGGTGGAGGGAAGAAAAGATAAACGTAAAAGCTCAAAGGGGCTAAAACATAAACGTTTATCTCTCTCTCTTTTTTTTTTCTTCAAAAGAAATTTCTGTTAAAAAGGGGGCATATTATAACTAAAAAGTTCCCTATTGTACCAGTGCATGATTTATTATGCACGAGTGTGCTTTGTATCTCCCTAAATGTAGCCCAGCAATGACTCCTGCTATCCTGATCCAGACGTTTGACCTGAAAAAGTGAAGTGTGAGACAGATTTTGGAAGAGCTTCTTTAAGCTGGAAAGCAAAAACTAACCCTGAAAGGGCTTCTTTGTGAATGAGCGCTGGGGCTCATGGTTTTCTGCTGAGAAATTAGCTGGGAGGAAACCTGCCACAGGGAAGGTTGAGCACGCGTAGAGTGGGGAGAAAATTGCCTGGCAGCAGAGATTGCAGCTTGTGCCAGATCGGGGTGACTTGAATTAGGCTTTACTGCTGACTGAATCCTGACCTGTGAGTACGGTGGTCTTGCAAAAGGAAGATAGCAACCAACTGTTTTAGGAATCACCTTGCCAGAGGAGAGACTGTGAAATAGTTTCAATTATACTTCAGGAGCTAGGTATTATGTGCAGATATTATATGATGGCTTTATCTGCTGTGCTGATGTTTTCCTATTTTGCTTATCAAATGCTTTTTTGCTGCGTTGGTTGAGTGAGAAAAGTAGCTCACTGAACATTGCAAGGAGGTTTTCTCAACTTCACAGGTTTCTAGATGGAGACCTGAGCGAGTGATTTGCTTCCAACCTTTAAAAACACGACCTTTTGGCAGTCAGTCAGGTCTTGGCAGAAAACTTGCAGTTGCTTATCACAGAAGTCTTTCATGTAAGCATGTCAAACTTAACTACTTTTTTTTTTGATTTGGCCTTGATTTTGAATTATTTCCGAAGTAAGATTTTTTTTTGTAGCCTTTAGTTAGCAAAGGCCTTTGGGTAGTTATTTGATTACCAGTTAAATATAATATCTCCTGTAGAATGCATACAATTGGTTTATACCTGATCTAAATATTTATAATGTTTCTTTCTTGCTGTTTCCTTGCTAGGACTTGTTTCTGCCACTAAAGGATTTTGTGTACATTTCAGAGCCAATACTAATAATTCATCAAGAATCATAAAAATTTAAGTGTGCAAGTGATGATGCAGGCCAGAGCTTGACTCTCTTGTTTGATAAAAGGAGTATTTCCTTGCAAAGAAAGTGCTAAGATTTGGCACCCCTTTTTGCCTCCCTGTTTCTCCTGCTGCAAGTGGAAGAATGTGCCCATATCTATGCTGGATCTCGTTCCTCATTCAGGGCAGTCATGCCTGGTTTGGGGGAAGAATTTTACATGATTGGAGGAAGGTTGTGTGTGTCACCTGCCTTGTACCTGTCTTCATAATCTACCTCTAGTTGTTCAAAGGGAGAAAGCTGCAGGTTGACGAATGGCATTGCTTTTTTAGAGTGCATTGTAAGATAAAACCTGAAATATATTTGCTCTTGTTTTTTGCTACCCTGGGCATAGCTCTATGCCTGGAATATGTATCAAGAACAGTTCCTCTGTTTACAGTTTAAACATGAGCTATAGAGTACTTACTCCAGCTGCCAGTTTCCTGGGAAAAAGGTTTGCAATGACCATCTATTATCTCAGCTGCAAAAAAAATAAACTCTTAACCACATATGAAATTAAGCGATTCTTTTCTAGTGATTGGAGTATGGTTTTGGTGATAATAAGCTTTGGTTTGTGATTTAATAGGTCATTACCTACTCTGCCTATAATCACAAAGTAATAAATAACTATTGGCAAGATGGATAATAGCTAGGTCTGAGAGTCATGAAAAAGATAAAACAATAGGCACAAACACAGACTTTATATTCATAGGAATTGTGTTCTAGCCAAGAAATGTGATCTAAACTGATACGAGAGCAGATTGTTATTAGATGCCTCTGATTTGGAGGATAGCTAAACATCTACATTCACAAGAGCTACTTGTCTTTCTAGTTTACAAAACATGTTTTGGACATGTTACATGAAAGTATCCCATTCTGAAGAGTTAATTCTATATTTTACGGGCCCAGACTCATGCTGTCACAGACGTAGACTTCCCTGTGAAAGACCACACTAGCTTTTTGGACCTAATCAGTCAAAAGTCATTGATGTTTCACTGTTCATTTGCTGCCCAACTCAACGTCTGCTGTAGTTGCTGCTAGGCTTCTAGGGCACAAGGTGAAGTTCCTCTTTTCTTGAGAGAGAATCTTACTAACATACAATCTCTTTTCAGTGGTGCCCAGTAATAGAACAAGAAATAACGAGTTTAAGTTATAACATAGGAAGTTCCACCTCAACATGAGGAGAAACTTCTTTCCTGTGAGGGTGACGGAGCCCTGGCCCAGGCTGCCCAGAGAGAGTGTGGAGTCTCCTGCTCTGGAGACTTTCAAAACCCACCTGGACATGTTCATGTGTGGCTGCCCTAGGGGATCCTGCTCTGGCAGGGGGTTGGACTAGATGATCTCTAAGAGGTCCCTTCCAACCCCCAACATTCTATAATTCCTTACTCAATTCATGTCAAACAAATAGTGGCTCCTTGTGTGCTCATCACCAACTCTTGAGCTCACCATTTCTTTCTTCTGTGCCTCTATCATTCATTTGACATGGGCCAGAAAATAAAGATGTGAGCGATGTGTGGCTGCCTTTAATATGGTCTGGGTTTCAAAATGTGACAGTACAGTTATGCAGTTCTGAGTCTGACATCAAGGTCATGCAGAGGGAGGCAGTGGCTGTTGTTGAAAAATTTTGGATTAATCTAGAGGATTGACTTGAAGTATCTGTCCTTTTCCTTCTCAGAAATGTTGGAAGAGAAAACATCTTTTTATATGTTAAGTAGGTGGGGAGATGGGGGGAGGAGTGAAATGCCTTGAAATGTACCAAGGGATGTTTACTCGCTCTGAAATAGAGAGAAACAAAGAGACCTCTTCCCTATTTCTCACCAGCCTCCCCTGTTTCCAATACATTAGTTTTAAATCAGCTAACTGTAGGAAAAAAATGTGCTCAGCAAAAAGAGATTAAAATTGGAAGCGGTTTCCTATCAACAGAACTGACAGAAAAATGACAAAATACTGTGGAAATGATTAAAGAGAGCAAATGTTCTCATTTGTGTCATATTGTATATTGCTAATTAATACATATTTGTTTTTCTACCAATCTGACAAATTTCAAGAAAGAATCAATGAGAAAAACAGCCCTGATTATTTTTTTTTAAAATAATTAATAATAACTATTTGCTGTGGTTTGCTTGGCTTTCAGTGACATCTATAATAAGTGATGGATATCAGGAATGCAGATAGCCAGTACGAAGAGGCGGGATGGCTCACAGCAGGACTCTGGAGACTTGGGACCTCTTGCTGGCTCTGCTCTTGGCCTGCTGGGTGACCTTGGTCAATCCATGTACCCTCCTCTGTGCCTCCATCTGGGCAGTGGAAATTGTGATGCTTGCCAGCATTGCAAGCTAGCTAGACTGTGCAGTAGGACTGGCCAGGAACCAGAAATTCTTCTCTGTAAATAACTCCAAGGTTCAGTGTTTCACCTTTTCTACAGGAAAATGAGGAGGTGAGACCTCTAAAATTCTCCCACGAGAAAGCAAGGCTCCGTGTGGTGTAGAGTGCGGATCCAAATCTGCCTTCCACACCCGATACACGTGCTCTCAGATGGTGGCTTTCTAGGGGTTCCTTACATCCTTTCCTCTCTTCCCTCCTTCCTTCTTTCCTATCTCTAAAGAATTTTCAAGCTTCCAATTTCCTGGCTACGCTGTTCTGAGTGATGCAGCGGATAATAAATGCAAAATATGAATTGAATATAAACATTCATTCACTTACTAGGACAACACTCCCCTCACCTTTTGTTCACTCTGCTTTTTAATGTGTCCGTAACTGATGCTTTCATTTTCCACTATTACTCTTCCCTCCACTGCCACTGGCCTGCCAATACAAGACCATCACTTTACACTTTGACATTTTTCTTTTGGTTTTACCCCGTTATTTAGCAACATTTCTGTAGATCACCCGAAATATCCTCTAATTTCTTCAGCTGTAATTCTTTCACTTTTTCCATAGTAAGTAGGAAGTTATTTAAAGTTCCACTAACTCTGTTGGTTCTAGTGATGTGATGTTGAAATTAAAAACTTCACAAAAGACTGAGGCGGGGAAAAATACAAAAAGATTCCAGCCTGTTCACCTGGCATCTCAGAGGCATTCAGGTGCCCAAATCCGCTTGATTTCCAGATCTTTGGAGATTTGACTGTTAATGAATCAATAGCCTACAGACATGCTGATTTAATTATCATTCAACCTGGTTATACAGATTTAGGTTTTTCAGTCTCTCCTTGTAAAATAGCACCTACAGGTCCTTAATCACTTCTGTCACTGATTTTGTCTCCTGTGCATGCTAACTCGAATATTTTGGCAAAGTTGTTGTCTCCTAGGTTTTTTAGCCTGAATGTCAGGAACATGGCAGGGCCAAGAATAGACTGGGAAATATGGTTCTTGCTAGTCTGTTGCTACAGAGGGAAAAGTAAATTCAATGAGAAGAAACACTCGCTTTCCAGCAAAGCTTGGGAAAGGAAGGAAAAAATAAGTCTGTGAGGTATAGCAATGGGGAAGTTAACAAGAATGTGATATGAGAACTCAAGAGAAACACTATGCAGACGGTATATCATGCCAGCAAATAGTTATGCTGTTTTCCTGTCTGAATCCATTGATCTGATCTGAGAAATGTATTGTATCTAGTCTGTGCAGTCTTCTTTCTCAGAGTTCCATTGACAATGCATCTCATCTCGTGAATCAAATTGCATTTGCATATTCAGAGGCTGGTGCTCCAAACTACCGAGGCATTTACAGTTTGCAGGAAGGCTGAAGTGATGCATGTTAGAGGACAGTTCCTTGCATGATCAATACTTATTTCAGAAGGGGATATTTGCTTTCATGGCTAGCTGGACTCGGCCTCACAGGAAAAAGAATATGCTGTTGAGGGTCCTTGTCTCTAGCACCTGACTGACTCATCTTGTTTCTTTCTTGACAGCAATGAGAAATCTCGTCGATAACTCAGGGAAGGGCTGGCAGGGTCCCAGGGAGGCTGGGACGGCTGCGAACATCAGTGCAGTAGAGCAGGATGACCACTTTCCTCAGCATTCCAAGGGACTTAAATCTGAAAGAAATGCTTGGTCCGAAGATGGAACTGCTCCATCTCCCTAAACCACTCTACTGTGAGCATAAAATCTTTTTCCTTTTTCCATTCTGTGGGTTTATTTGGTGCAAGGTGTGTGTGTCCTGGTGTGATCATGTCACGCTCTGGTGTTGGAAGGAACACCAGCTCAGCATTTGTAATGGAAGAAGAAGTGGAATTAACCCAGTGTATGGGAAGGGGTGGAGAGGAAATCTTGGTCTTTGAGAGCAGATGACTTTATTGGAATGCTTTTGAAGTCTTTCTGTTTGGCCTGACTCTTCTCTGACTCGGTGTAACACAAGTATTATGAGCCAGAGGAATTAACGTGTTTAGTGTAAGGGAAAGGAGATTAAGGGACAGCATCTGTAAATTTTACCTGTGTTGTTTTGGAAGAAAAAATGATGTAAAGAGAATACAAACAATTAGGGCATATGCTGTGCTTGTTTATCTTCAGAAGCCTGTGGTAGGTGTGCCAGTACGCTGTTGTTCAGCAATTAACACTAAAGGCAGACAGCAATTAACCACATGTCTTCTCTGAGTGGTAATGCAAGTTATTTGTATTTAACCTTCATGATTCATGAACCACTTTCATTCTGGCAACTAGGGAGAAAAAGAAGGAAAATCTTAGACCCTGATGTCACCCTGTGAAAAATGATCAGATCTTAGTTGTCAGTAATGAAAAACTTATATACATAACCAAAGGCAAATATATAAACTTCATCCATTATTGGCAAATGAAGGGTAATCATTTATCACATATACACATGTATATATGCATGCCTGTGTATCTATGGACACATATATGTATTTGTTGGAGGACAATAGAGTTCTATTTCTGGGAATTTCAGGCTTCATTTACTTTTAGAATCTCAGACCAGATATGTACTGAAACCAGTGGAAGAATTTCATCAGTATAAATGGCTGTTGCATTTGGACTGCTAGTGAAAACACTACCTTAAGAACTTTAGGCTTTGCAAGGTGGGATTTTTTTCCCCATGTATTTCTGAAGATAGTAGATTTATCTGGAAAAATCAGCCTTTAATAGGATTCAGTGCTCAAAGGACTGTGATGGGACACTCTAACTGGTGCAACTAAGCATGTTCTGATGCCACATCCTGTTCAAGGATATTGGAATTGACAGGCAGACTTCATGAAGAATTGTTACTGGAACAGGTACAGAGTTTGGTTTCTTTTTTTAAATATCCTGGCCACAGGTGAAGAAAAGCAAGAAAACTACAGAATACTTGTGTTATTCTCTGTTAGAGAAGAAATATCTGCTGCACAAGGATTACATCCACTGTAAGATCACTTTTTCTTTTTCCCTGAACCAGATTCCTGTCACAGAACTTGTTTTTGGCAGAATGAGGTTTAGCAACCAGTTTGTCTCATTATAGGTAAACAGATACATTTTGGACAGTTTTCCATTGACTATCATATAAATTTGGGCTTAACTGTAATGAACTGGCTCCGAAATGTGTACTGGAATATTGATTTTTTTGTGAATTAATAAGATATTGTTCTCAGGTTTTTATGGATTAATACTTAGCTACAAGCTGTTCGGCATTTGGATAGAGAATATCCTGGTAGTAAAATGCAATTTTGTTTTGGAAACAGATGGAACAATTGGATTGGTGGACAGATTGTTTTAAAGGGTAACAAGGGAGAGGCACGAAGTGCCTTTATCAGTTGTTCTGTCAATACTAGTCATCAGTATGGCCAGCTTAGAAGAAATCCAATTAGGTTTCTGGGGTTTTTTTGAAAATAGAGTTTTGGGAGTTGTTATTTTTGTCTGTGCCTCAAAAATTAATTTTAGAAAAAACAGTTAAAATGTGGTATTTTGGAAGGAAAACAGCCATCTTTTTAGAATTAAAAAAATCCCTTAAAATGTGTCCCTGTTTATGAAAATGTATCACCTTGGAATCACAAGCTTATTTAACACTTTAGGCAAACCTGCTTTCCTTCTCCTCTCCCTGTGTCCATTGGGAACTTCAAAATTTTCCATAAGGAATTTTTTCAAATCCACATAATAAAAGTATCATGCAACATTCGGATGTTCCATAGTGAAATGAAAAGAGATCACAATACTGGGAGAAGAGCAGAAGGACGAGATAAGTGATCTGAGCTGTCAGACCATTTGGTCGGGGGCAACACAGCAGCAGGCTGAGCATGTCGCAGAGGTCAACGGGCAGAAACAAGAATGTCCTCTGAAATTCATGATCACCCTGGGAATTCCACTGTGCTTCTGGTTACCTTTGAGCTACCAGGTTCAGGACCAGATGAAGTCAGTGACATCAGTTGGCATCAATGGGAGCAGTTTTTTGAATTATACTGGCCCCAAAGGGTCTACACTGCAGTGTTTCAGATAAAACAGCAAAGCCTGTGTGTTTTGCCAGCCTTTACTTGACTGTAATTATTCAGCTATGCTAGTATTGGTTCTAATTTCAAGTGTAGTGTTGGAGTAACTGGACTGGTTTCGCAGGAGTTAATCCTCAGTTGTTCCACTGAGAGCACATCAGAGCCATAATCTCCGCTACTGAGCAGTCATAAACACAACAAACAAATAGCCATTGGCACAGCTTCAAAAAATATGTTCAGTCAGTTATTGTCCCCATGACAGATTTAGACTGGACCTTAGGAAGAAATTCTTCAGTACGAGGCCAAGACTTTGGAATAAGTTGCCTGGAGATGTTGTGGCTGCCCCCTCCCTGGAGGTGTTCAAGGCCAAGTTGGACAGAGCCTTGAGTATCATGATCTAGTTGAGAGGTGTCCCTGCCCATGACAGGGAGGTTGGACTGGATGATCTCTAAGGTCCCTTCCAGCCTAGGCCATTCATTGATTCTATGATTCTATGATTCCTGAGCATTCCTGTAGCGAACAGGTTGCACTTGAAATATAAATCAGATTCAATATTGTCAGACTTGTTAGTACATTCTTGGTTGCTGATTGATAAACAGACAGCACGTGGACCCTTGACATCTGGCTGTTTGGACATTAATAAAGTACTTGGTCAGCATCTTTACTGGAATTAAGGAGAGATGCACAAGAGTGGGTGAACGTTTGTTCTGTATGTACTTCAGGAAAAAACACAGAATCATCCCTCACAGATAGTGGCTCAGCAATTTCATCTGCCAGTTCCCTCGAGGCCTGGGGATGCATCTCATCAGGTCTCAGGGGCTTGTGTACCTTCAAGTTCCTTAGATGGTCTTGAACCTGATCTTCTACAGTGGGCAGTTCTCCATTCTTCCAGCCCCTATTTTGCCTTCTGTGACTTGGGTGGTGTGGTTGGAGCACTTGCCAGTGAAGACTGAGGTGAAAGAATCACTGAGTACCTCAGCCTTCTCCATATCCTCCATAACTATGTCTTCAGTTCCAACTGTGAGTAACCACACCTCCAAGATGTGAAAAACTTGAGTGTCCTTTGACTGCAAACAATCTTTGCTGGATCTCGAGGATAAAAATGTGAAGGTGAATATGTCTCTGTTCCTAAAGCTGAAAACATTGTGCATTGGTATCAATGGGTGCTGTTTCGCGGGTCTCAGAGAAATGTAGCTAAGCACAGCCCATCATGCAGAACATGCAGCCGAGCTCTGCAGAGGGATTTGGCTTGCAGTCACAGCATTGCCTGTGAGGTGCTTCTTGATCAGAACAGAAATATTTAATCAGGTCTGTCTCCTGTAACTGTCGTATAGAGAAAACAAGTCTCCAAATTGAATTTGTGTGATCATTGGGCAGGAAAGACCACTTTATCCACCTTAGCAGAGCTGACTTACAAAACTAGGGTTTGGTGGCATCAAGGTGTCCGTATTCTGGCAGGACCAACTTTATTGCGTCTGGGGACATGAGCTGTTCTGGAACTATACACTGATCAATTTTAAATTTTAGCTGCAACCTATACTTTCTTGTACATCAGTAGAAAGCCAGCTGCTGAGTTCAGAAAGAATACGGCTATTCTTACAACAAAACTAAAGGAAGAATATGCACTGATTTCTGAAGGCCAGTGTCATACCCTAGTAGTCAGATAAACAAACATTTGGGTACCTAAAGATAGGTTTTGGAATTTGTTTAAGTGCATCAGGGAATTAGTAACCTGTATATAGTTTTATGAAGGCCAGGGCTTCAGTGGGGAGCATGGTGGAGGGACCTGACCCAAACATAAACAGCTTCGGGTTGTGAGCAAAGCCTCTGCAGCCAGGTGTGGCACCACAAGGTCACTGTTAAATAGATCCTCCAGACCTGACACTTCACAGTTTCAAGCATTTGCAAAGCATAAGCAGCACAGCAGGTCTTGCTGAGTCTAATGGCACAGTAAATGTAGTAAATAAATAAGAAACATCCAGCAGAGAAAATGGGAGCTGTGTCTGAAGTTTGTTTCTTCCAGAGTATTGGTGTGGTGACTTGGCAGAGTCTTCTGAAGGTTTTTAGTTATCTTGATGGGTAATGGAAATATTTTCGATTTTTCTCTCTTTCTGTAAATTAGAAATAGACTAACGGACTCAGAGGGACTGGAGGCAGCTGGCCACAGTCTGTGTGTCTCCCCACAAGTCTGGAAGAGGTTAATGGGTTGGAGGATGCAGCTGTTGAAGCCCCCTGAGCATGAAGATCTCTAGGATCCATTTGGAGAGGAGCACAACCTGAATCCAGGTATGATAAGGAACTGGGTTATGGACACCAAATTACAAGTGTAGGAGCATCAGACTCTGGTAATGACTATGTTTGCCTGTTCTGTGAAATCTTGTTTAAAGCAATACTGTAGCATTTAATGAACCTATTTTAAAAAACCTACAAAACAACAAAAAACAAACTGGGATCTACAGCTTCAGGAAATGGAGATTTTCTGAATTATACTATCTTGTGTTATGCCTAATCAAACTAATTAAAGAACACTACCACACTTCCCTGATGTAATTTATCTCTTGCCTGAGGTGAACTATATTTATGCTCCAGTTACTCAAACATCACTGCTCTGTGTTTGAAGGAATGCTGTTGTTCAGTGATGTTTGTGTTCCACAGTATCAGGTGGTAATTCACCGAGTGCCTGGAAAGTTGAGTATTTCCTATTTCAGAAAAGCTTTGGGAATGTGTTGTTTCACGGGTATGCTGTTGGACTTGGGCATGTCCTTGGAATTGCAACTGAAGGCCTACAAGACAAACATTAATCTGTAAGCATTAAGCTTGTGAATAGCCTGTTTAACTGAATGCACATGTTCACATCACTTAATGAATTGGGGTGGGAGGCCAAACTTATTCCAGCTGAAGATCTGACGGGGAAAGGCTAATGTGCACTGAAGGAGGGAGGAAGGAAGGAAGTCAGTTCTAGAACTAAAAAACTTTAAAGCAAATGTCAGTAGAAAAAAAAAAAAGTACTTAGTTTAAAAGATATTAATGGCTTCCATGAAGCATGCCTCTGATGTAGTTGCAGGGCTAATGGGTCGAGTATCTTCCCATCTTTCACACCAACTGGAAAGAGCAGTTTAACGTTGCTTATGGAGCAGGGCAGCCCGAGACAAACGAAAACATTGCCCAGAACTGACTGAGGGGTTTTCCTGGTGATTTCTTGCAAATTGTTGCTGTCTGCTTGATTAAAGCAACCAGAAGATAGGAGAGGGAAAGGAGAGAAGCACAGAGCTGTCATGGGCCTGGCCTCATAGAAGGCTGAGACAGACCTTCTGGACACACAAGGCTGGAGGTGAAGCAAGTTGGCAAGGGAGACAGGCGGCCTCCTGCCTTTCTGACCTACCTGGCTTCATTTACAGCTGGCTCAAAGCCATTTGACCTGGCTCAAAGCCATTTTAGTCACTTGCCCATGTGATTTGCCTGCATTCGAAGCTAGCCCTGGGTGGCCTGAGATGAAACCCCAGTGGTGCTTGATCTTGAAAGTACACTCAGGAAGGACATTACATATGGCCCTTGTCTACCCTGTCTTGTCTACATCTTGATGTAGATGGACCCGTTCCTACAAGGGACCTGACTTTGCCTGCTTTGAGGGCAGCTGAGATTTGCAAGCACCTGAAACCTGAATTGGATTCAGGCTGCTTTAATATGGCATGTGCAGAGTCCTGGGAGAACCCAGGCTCAGGTAGCACAAGCACAGAGAAGACAGTGGGAAGCAAGGCTGGATGGGGAGATGGGAAGGCAAACATCTTGCCTCAAGCTGCAGCACTTTCCAGTCTCAGACCTGCAGAAACATTTGCTGTCAACAGCTTTCAGTGGGACAGTGGCAGTTCTTTTTCAGTCCATGCACTGGGCATTACTGCAGTAACTAGGCAATTTTACTCAGGCTGATTTAAAGAATTTCATAGCTAAATTTAAAGCATGATGTGTGGGGAACAGCACCATGCTATTTTATTTTTTTTTTAAAAAAGTCGACTTACGTATTTACTGCTTTCCTAAGCACATTCTTCAAAAATATCTGCCAGGTAGATTCTGCCTTGTAAATAGATCCAAATAAATTTTATTAAGATTTTTGTGTAAATCTTTACCCTCAAGTTGACTTTGGTAGTCTATAAAAACTTAGAAGAACAAGAAAAAAAAAAGGTTTTGTCATCTATGAATAAGTGAAATGCAAATTTCCTTAGGTAGTGGTTAAATCTTTTTGGATTTTCCTAGAAGAGAACAATGACTTGCATCCATTGATAAAGCACACCTTACCTCTGTATTATTAACAAGTGCAGTCGTGTGAATCAGATTGCATCTGCCGTTGAGAATAGAGATGCTTGTCTGGAGGGCAGAGCAGGACTGAGCTCCCAGCATGTTGTGTTTATGGTTCCAGAACCAAAGTATAGATTGGAAATTTGTCCCTAGTCAAAGTCTCCTTTACAGCCTGTGCACTGTTGCATATCAAGTGCTCAAGTTGGAGATGGTTTAACCCCAGCCAGCAACTGAGCCCTGCTCAGCTGCTCTCACTTCCTTCTGTGGGATGGGGGAAAGAATCGGAAGGGTAAAAAGGGAAAAAACTCATGGGCTGAGATAAAGACAAGTTAACAGGTAAAGCAAAAGCGGTGCAAGCAAGCAAAGCAAAACGAGGAATTCAGTCACCACTTCCCATGGGCAGGAAAGCAGGGCTCTGTCGTGTGTAACATTTACTTGGGAAGACTAATGCCATCACCCCAAATATCCTCCCTCACCTTTCCTTCTTTTTCCCCCAGCTTTATATGCTGAGCATGATGTCATATGGTCTGGAATATCCCTTTGGTCACTTGGGGTCAGCTGTCCCAGCTGTAAACCCTCCCAACTCCTTGGGCATCTCCAGCCTCCTCGCTGGTGCCGTGGGAAGAGAAGCAGAAAAGACCTTGACGCTGTGTAAGCCCCGCTCAGCAGTACTTAAAACATGTCTGTATTATCAACACTGCTTCCAGCGCAAATCCCAAACTTACTCATACTAGCTGCTGTGAAGGAAATTAACTCTATCCCAGCCAAAACCAGCAGGCTGGGCCCCTGCAGAGGGGTGGATCCCACCTGTGGCACCTCATTACCGGTGGGGAGGAGGTGCTAACGAGAGCTGCACCCTCCCCTGGGTCATGGCCACTCTGAGGGACAAGGAGCGAAGCTGCTCCTAGAGAAAAGGGGAGAGCTCCGTGCCTGGGGGGTGGAGTTGTTCAGCTCTGTTTTTGGAAGTAGAAGAGTGGGCACTGCAACTGGCAGGGGTGAGTGAGTTGGGGGCTGCTGTGGTGAAAGCTTTATGTTAAGGAAAAGGGGAAAAAGAGAAGGTTGAGGTGGGCTCGATGGTGATATGGGAAGGGGCTTGTTGCTCTGAGCTTGCTTGGTTGTCCGATGTTTCGCAGTGAGAAGGAATGGTCTGTCTGGGCAGCCTGGTGCAAGACAGCTTGGGAAATTTTTGTGTCTCTCCATTTTCTTCTGTTGATGAGCTTGCCTTCCTGAAAGGATGGAGTTCCATTTTGTTTTCTGCAGATGGAGGATGACTTTCTTGAGCATATCTTCAGGTGCTGTTCAGTGCTGCCCTCGGGTGGCTCAACCCCCTGCAGGTGTTGAGGAACAATCCCAGGTACTAGGGCTTGGGATGCTCCAGTCCAGATGTTAGTGGTCACAGCTGTAGTGATATCTAGCTGTATAGGTGAGCAGTTCAGCGCATTGCCTTGGATTTATTGTTATAGGTGGCTTTCTTCCTCTCAGGCTTTCATGAGGAGAAACTTGAACGACAGCAGCATGTACTGATAAGAAAGTGTTACAGCATGGTTTTGGAAAAAAGGATGTGGAGAAGGGTTGCAATCTGTTGTGCTTTTCTGACCAAAAGGAAAACCAAGGAAAAACAAGATTTTTTTTTTTTTTATGATGTAAACAATGCATTTTTTCCAGTTGGTGTTGATATATTTCATACATCTGTCTTCATCAAAACAGAGCCTTAATAATAGACACGGGGAGAAAGCACTGACTAAGGGTTGCTGTGCTTGTATAAAACTTGCTGAATTTCAGTGATGATACGGCCTCTTGGTGTAATTTAAGTAAGATCACACTATGTATGGTCATAGGAAATTTATCACATTTAAATTCCTATCTGTCCTCATTGATGGTATCATTGCGCTTCTGCGTGTGCTCAAGTGATGGGTTTGAGGGAAAGCAGCACCCGCTGTTTCTGCTCGCCCTTGGTGCAAATCCCTGCCCCATGGGAGGAGCGCTCCTCGGGGCACTGCGGCAGGACGGGGGCGAGGGAAGGTGCCATGTTCCGGATGCTCCTCTGCTGTCTGCACTTGTTAAGTATCCAGTAGCGCTTGGTGGCAGTAGGGCCATTAACCCAAATATCCTGGCTAAACTCCAGTCTGCTGTATTGCATCCTGCCTGTGAAGCAGGGTATTCTCAATGAAGATTCAAGTGTGGAAATTATTTTTCTCTTGCTTTCCTAAACAGTGTTGTATGAGGAGTGGTTTAATGCTGGATATGAAACCTATTTTATTCAGAAACGTAAGTCTGTGTTCAGGGGTGCAACAGAAAATGGAGCCTTCCAAGCAACATCCAGCTTCCTGAATAGACCCAGGTGCAGAATGTGGTTCTTTCTTTCTTCTATAATTTTTTCACAATCCTTTATTAATAAACAAATCTTCTAAAATCTATTTAAGCTCATTGCTTTCAGCAAATAAAAATACTTCACGCAAAAAGGAAACAGATGGTCCTGAATGTTGAAGATCTGTTTGAGATGTATTTTCAGCCCACTGTCTGGAACTTGAATTGTAAAGGAATCGAAGTTTAATTATGAGCTCTGCAGCGCTCGTTCTGTGTAACCGGGGGAGTCTTGCACGTTGGCCTCTTTGCATAACAACATAACTAATTATTTTATGGTCTCCATATCCTTGCTAAAGGAAAACATTTATGCATGCGTTAGAAGGAAAATAACTGTGGGGCTGGGGTTTTCCCCTCAGGGACTAAATTGTTCCTAGATAAGTGTTTAAGAAATTTTGCTGTTAAGCTGGAGTAGCCAAAAGATTTGCATTTTCTGGGCTAACTTGGCATCCTACCTGTGGATGGGTCATACTGACTTCACATTTACATTTCAGAATGGAAGCTGGGTCATAGGCAAAGAGCCTCAGACTGCAGCTATGCCCTGTGTGTACTGTGCTGTAGCCTGCAGTGCCTGTTTCTTATTTCTCTGATATTAAAGCTGTGCTTGGGAAAGCACAGGCGTTAAGCAGAAGCAACGGTTATGTGGTTGTTTGTTTTTTTTTTTCCAAGGGGACACCTCAGGAGGTTAATTCAACCTGTGTTACTCAGACTCCACAGTTCCTGCTGGCACACCATCTAGTTTTCATAGTCAGTGTCCTGCTTCCAGCTGAAACACAGTATGATACTTAAAAATAAATAAATAAATCACACAGCTGCAGTTGTGTAGATGTTATGCTCTTAGATGAACCGTGGACATGTTTTCCAGTCAGGTAGATACGATCCTCCAAAATGAATGGGTGGAGGAGAAGGCCCCAAATCCAGAACCTATGCTGAGCCCACGCAGAGGAAGGGCTGGAGCGGAGGGTGCACGAAGGACACCATCTACGGGGCAGGTTAGCCCATTTCTTAGAATAACAGCAATAAGGTGAAGTAGCCACCTAACTATTTTGGTCAGGAGAGAGTTCATGACTCTGACTCTGGCTTTTTTTCTGACAGGCTTACGGCTCGTGAGCAATGGGCAGGTAGGACGTGTGAGTAATGCTGCTGCTCCTTCCACCAAGGCTGTTTAACGCTTGTGCCGAGTTTGATAACTTGGGACCTCTGATGCCTTTCTGCCCAGTTGGATGCTGGGCATCTTTGTGGTGGGACAACAGCAAGTGGTGAATAACATGCATCTGAAATGAAGCTCCAAATGCATGACTGCAGGAATGACAGACTGTTGAGTTTATATTTGCATAACATCAGTGAGTACCAGACAGGCAGTCAAACACCTATAAATAAAAAAAAAAGGCTGTGAAGTAAAGGGATTTTATTTTAAAAATTAATGACTTACATGTAGGATTTTTATGTAATGTATTTCTGTAGAAATCTTATTTTTGCCTCAATTCTAGGACTTGTTTTTTCTCACTTCCTCCCCTTGTCCTTTCACAGGAAGACTAGAATAGCTGTAAAAATGAGGGTTTATGGAGGAGGCATTCTCAGCTTCTTTCTAATAAAATTATGAAGAGAGAGAAAGTCAAGCAAGGTTTAATTTATCACATTTTCTGTCATATTTTTCTTCCTTATCTTAAATGAAAAGTAACAAAAAGTGAAGAATATTTTTAAGAATAATTAAAATGAACTCTTCTGTTTCCTACAGTTCAGAATTCTATATAAAAAAATGATGCCAGGTTTCTAACTTTTGATGTTCCCCACCTTCCCTACTTCACCCCCAAGTCTAGCCTGCATTGGCATCCCACTTAAGTGAATCAGTGAGATGTCTCAAGGTTACTCTCTTTAGAAGAAAAATGTTTCACAATTTTTTTTTTTTCGTTCCTGCTTATTTTTCTTGTTTGGGACATAGAAATGCCTGTTATTACAAAAGCAGCTGAAATATCCTGTTTTATCCTCAAGGAAAAGAAAATTCAAATGAACGGGATAGTATTAAATGTTTGTCTAGCTGAGACCTTCAACTGCTGCTGCGTGTCTGTCTGTGGCTGCGACCGGGCAGAGCGACGGCTGCGCTCCAGCCTGGGCAGGTTCCGTGGTGTGTCGCTCCCACTCATTGCGGGTCTGGCCTGGCTCTCTGCAAAGCACCAGCATTACTCAAATGGCTGCTGTTTTTTCTTTTGTTTTTATTTCCATGGACTGTCTTTGCAGTTTGGCTGGGGGGATTAGAAAGCGTCTTGCAACCTCAGCCCATAAGCTGCTCCAGCTGCATCAGTGCAGGGGGAGGGATGATGTGGGGAGTTTAGCCAGAGCTCTCGGTGGGGTCTCTGGGGTTAGTGTATGTTGCCTTTCCAGGGCTCAAACACAGTTTTCAGGGCCTTTGCCAGCCCACAGCACAGCCCCACAGCGGTGCTGTGCATGTTGGAGGGTGGCTGCAGCCCTGCCTGGGAAGCCGCAGGTGAGCAAGGCGAGGAGGGAGTAGCTCCATATGCTCTTCAGACTCTTGTGCCATTATATCACCTCAGTGTGTATGTGCAGTCCAGGGACGTCAGCTGGGTAATCCTCACCTTTCCTTCTGATTACTGTGAAATCTAGTTCTCAGCTATAATCTTTGTTGTGAGATACCTGTTAAGTAAATTCCAGGCTAATTTTTGGCTGTAGAAGCTTTGATCCTGTGCGCCACACTGAGCCCATGAGCTCTGCCCAGCCTCCAGCCCTGCCTCTGCCCTGGGCACCGAGTCGCTTACCCAGATATTCAGCCCTGACCATGCACCTTGGCGCAGCACACGTGCTTTAACCTGTGTGCTAATGGTGACGCACGATTTGAGCTGACAGATAACAAGCACTTGTGGAAAAACTCACCATCTGTCTTCCCCCGAGGAGGCTTGGGCTCCATCAGGATCCTGGAGCGTGAGCTCAGGGGGGTCTGAACTGCTGTTGAGTGCCTGCCCAGGCAAATAAAGCCACTGGAGGTGGTATGTTGGTGCCAGAATTTCCTTGAGTTAAATCAGATTTGACAGTCTGAAACGATATCATCATCTGATGTCTAGTTTTCAGCTTAGCTATTTCTTCATCCGAGAGCTTTTCAGTGAGATAATAATAAACCAGAAATCCTTCTCATTTGTTTCAACAGAATTAAAGTGCTTGGTTTTTGTTTGGTTTTTTTTTGCTGGTTTTTTTGATCGGTTTATTCAGTGGGTTTTTTTGTTTGTTTGTTTAGAAAGTGCATAGTTTACAGGAATAAGTTTGATTCCTTTCAATTTATTTGCAACTTTCCTCGTTCGCTGGAAATGCCTTCCTCCTTATAACTTCTCTATGATCTCTGTGATCCAGCTGATACCAGTGATCTTGGGTGCCTTGATACCATGATGTTGTGACCACTTGATTTAGATAAGATCTATCCCATAGTGTGCACTGGTGGGCTCAACATCTCATGAAGGATCCATAGCAAATGTTACTTCTAGGGTCCTAGGTCCAAGGTCTTCAGTGAGGACCAGACACCAGTGCAATGCAGAAGGCAGGGGATGCACGGGGGGCATTGAAATACTTTCTCCTAAGTGAGTAATAAGCTCGTCTTTTGAATTTGCTTCTCACTTGATCCCTTCCTTACCACCCTGTCCACAGCAAGAAGATGGCATGTGATAATACATTTAGGATATTAATAGAAAATCTGCTAATGCACCTGATAAGATTCTTTCACTGTGGTATCAGGTACGTTTTTTTTTCAAGGCAGGAAGCTAAGCAATTCCTAAACCCTGGGAAGAGCTTTAGAGCCTTCTTTGGTCTCAGGGGTTATATTTTACATGTGTGTTGCTTTGCATTACTGTGTATTTTGGTTTTGTCTACCTAGTCCTTACTCTGGCATCTTTATCCAGGATGCAAGTGTTAAGTTGGTCCCAAGTCTCTGTATCAAGAATCCAAATAAAGTCTGTTTACCTAAGCTCCCGGCTTTGCTGCTAGTGAGAGGGTCTCCCCCTCCTCCCTTCAATTTTTTGCTTTGAGTGTGTTATTGAAATGTGTGAGCAGCCTTGTTACTGCAGACTTGGGCACCTGTTGTCAAACTGGGAGGTGTCGGTGCCTGAACAGCAATAACGTGTCCTCCCCGTGATAAATGCATCTGTTGTGAATTTGCTGCTGTTCCTTTCCACTTAGGGGTATATGCTGCCAAATAATCCCACTGAAACCACTGCAGGAAACAGTGGTTCATCTTCAGTGCATTTTGTAGTTGAGGTCTGAAGAACGTTTTCATCAAGGCATCAAGTTAAGCAATGCTTATGTTGCTGAGAACTATAATAATATTAGTATGTCTACAGCACACTGCAGTGTGAAGTCTCAGCCTAAGCAGCTTTTTACCATTTTTAACAATACTTGAATGTGCTTTGTATTCTTCCAAAAGATGGAGTTTACACCCTCTACCCCTGGCATCAGCATGTGACCTGACACCCCACTTCAGACATTCCTTGATGTAGATTAATGCACCAGGAATGGCATTTCCTAAAAATACAGAAAGTTAACTCTCCAAATTTTTGAATTGCACAATGCAATGAAGCTGCTTTATACAAATGTCACCAAACTCTCCGTGGTGGTAATTGTTCTTGCATTTGGACCTCTGATCTAAGATCACACATAGCAGAGTTTCTCTACCAACCTTGTTGCAGACAGTTTCTTCCTGAACATACAGCTTATTGTTCTCCAGATGTAATTAGACCAAGTGTTATGACAGTTGGTAGGATTACAGCACTTTGATAAATGACTTGTTTCTTAGAAGGGAAGGTTTGTGAAACAAGACCATTCATCTCATTTCTCGCTTGTTTCCTCTGCCCAACTATCTTCTTGAAAATATGCGTATGGAGTTAGATGTGTCCTCGTGGAGAGATTTTGTTGTTTCCAACAGTCTGTGGCTGTGGGTCCCTCCGAGTGGCAGCCATGCCCTTGAGTATATCAGCTCTTCACTGCAGTATGATGTCATTTACAAACATGGCAAGAGGGGTCTTGCAGGTCTCTGATAAAGATATTGAAGAGGGCAGGTCTCGGTACAGACTCCCTGCTTGCCGCTGGCTTCCAGGTGCTCATTAACTCCTACCCCCTGGATCCCAGCCATCCAACCTGGTTGTTACCCATCTGGTTTGTCTCCTCCAGCCTTACAGACTGATACACACCAAGTTGTTTAAAAGATTGTGGGAGGTGGTGATCGAAGTGTTGTGAAAGCTGAGGTAAATGACACCTGTGGCTCTCCCCTCATCCACAGCTCCAGTCATTCTCCCATAGCGGGCAGTCGGGCTGGTCAGGCGTGATTTGCCTTTGTTCCGTCCCTGCTAACTGGCCTCAGCTGCTGCCTTCTCAGTAGTCCAAGAGGACTCTGTGACTTTCCTACCAACCAAGGCATCGCTGACTGCCAGATTGTATTTTTGGCCTTCTTTGAAGATAGGTGCAAGACTTGCTTTTCTGCAGTCGTCGGGGACCTCTCCAGTCACGACAATATCTCGGATATTACAAGAGTGGCCTTGCTATAACACTGGTTTCTCTCGGCACTCATGGGTGCGACTCATCCAGTCCTTTGAGTTTGGAATCAAGAAATGGGCTGAAAAATCTTCAATTTCTGGTTTAGTAACTGGAGGTCTTTTCCAGTCACAGGAGATGTGATGAACCTGATAGGCCTGTGCTGCACATCAGGGGAACTAGTTTGGCATCTCAGCAGAAATTAGCTGCCCCCTAACTAACTCTCATTAGGTAATGTAGATCTTTCTAGCCATGATGGAACTTTAGGGTAATCATAAGGTCATTTGGAGATGGCTGATTTTCCAAGCCGGTTAGAGCTAAACATGAGGCCTTCCCCGTGAAGTTTTGCATGATGAGTTGATCATTTATCTATTTTCTGAGCAGTATTGTGTCAGAGCTCAAGACAGTAGCTTTGCAGAGGCTTGAACAATGGTAACTATCCATTCTACTTTACAGCATATTTTTTTTATCTGAAAGTGGGTTTTAGGCTTTCCTCTGTTAAGCTGTGTGACTGAGCTTAAAAGCTTCTTGATATATTACCCAGGCCTATTAGATTCTGCTAGACCTCTCCATCACCAAGAATTGATTTCTCCCTTTTTTCCTCCCTCTTAATGCTTGAACTCAGAAGGCCCTTAGGGCTTCTGGCTTAATTAAAAATTAAATTTACAGATCATTTCTCAAATCATCCCTTAAGCAGCCAGTAATAACAATCACCTCTGAGTGGTATGTGTCACTGTCATTTTAATGTGCTGTGTTGTAAATAGTAATGTGTCCCTTCTGTGAACCCTATATGGAGCAAGCTGCTCCTGGTTTGTTTATATATAATACATATATTATAATTGTACATTTATCTAATACAAAAATCGGTATATTTTGAGTCCTGGGGATCTATACGATAGTCCATCTTCAGTGTGGCTGAACGTGCTGGTTAGACCCATTCATGTCGTTTTTTTCTTCTCAGAGAAGGAAGGAGTAAATTGTCTTGCATTTATGAACACTTCTGTTTGTTTTGAAAACTCTTTTCTCTTGACCCAATTGTTTCCCCTACAATTTGAAGATTTTTTTTTTTTCTCCTCACTAGGATATTCAGTTTCTTAAAGTCCCTTTTCTTCCACTTGAAAGGAAACTCGCATTACGTGAAGGGAATAGGAAGAACTGCCAATCTAAACTGGTACAAAAGATTCTTGCTGTGATGCTTCCCAATAAACACACTGCTGAGAGTCTGTTAAGTACTTCAGTATTACAGGTGGCAGAGTTCATTGCAAATAGATCATACAACAGACTGAGCCCTCTCTTAGGAGAGTTCTCCATAAGCCAATCCACTAATGGCTTTGTCTGTTTTTTATTGCATAATTTGCATGAGCTTATTTATTCTGTGATGAATCTGCCAAGAGTTTTCTCTGATTATTTGCTATTCATGTTATGCAGTTGATTGCATCAAGCACATTCTGTATCTGACTTTTGTTATTTTGTGGGTTGTCTGTATGTTTGGAAATAGAGAATTAACATTAACGAATGGTGAATACTTTTGCTGATGCACAAGTCTCTGTCCTCATGCAATATAGGTATTTGTGTGAAGCCACTTTCAAGCATTTGAGCAATAAACACATGGGTGATTGCTGCTCTGCTGAGCATAGACCTGTAGATTTGTACGAATGAGACATCTGGGGGTTCTATCTCAATGTTTGCTTTCTCATCAGTTAAACGTTGGTCTTCCCTTTGTATATTTGCTTCTCTTCTCAATTCCATATTGCATTTATTTTTATTTCCTTTCTGCATCCTTTTGCTCCATAATTCTAAAATATTTGCCTTAAATATTAGAATTTACTCTAACTTTTGAGTTCAAGTTGCCTTTTTCTAACATGTCCTCAGTAGTCTTCTGTGAAGCTGAAAAAAGCTTGTGCCTGTTTCTTGATTTGGCTAGCTCAGACATTTTTCATTGTTTCTCACAAGCATTTTAGGAAGCTGCACGTGCTATCTCACACCTTCAGAGCTGTCATCGGTAGACCTGTGCCCGACAGCCTCAGCACCAGTTAGAGCTGCATTGTGTTGCTCTGATCTCTGGCTCAAGTGTGCTGCTCTATTCCCTCTCCAGGCACTGCTCTGTTCTATTTCCAGCTATTTTTTATTCGTTAAACTCTTAAAAGGGAGGCTGATCAGAAGGCAATCCCAGGGAGGATTTGGCCTAGAGATGCTTTGCCAGATCCTCGGCACTCAAGGTTGAATTTTGATGGGGACAAACATTTAGCAGCTCTGCAAGTGGTCTGTGAGCTGAAGTCCTGCAGTGATGGTGAAGAACAGACTCAGGAAGAAAAAAACATCCTTTGAAGCCCTTTTTTTACCAGAGAAGTCCATGGTTTAATAATTGTTTGAATTACTCCAGTGAAAGGCCCTAGCACTCTGAGAACATCACTAGAGAAAAACAAGTTAGCCCCAGCTGAGTTGCCAAACCATTAACCTCAGCTCCTGAAGTGACAGTGCCTGCGTGTGTCTGTGTAAAATAGTTATTCAACTGGTGCCATCAAAGGAGTGGCTATTCTCCAAATCAGGGGGATGGGGGGAAGAGGAAATGCTGTCTAGAGTATTTTGTGAAACAGTCAGAGCTACTTCAAAACAGCGGCTTGAATCCACTGGGATTTGCAGAACCCTAAAACTTTCCCAGTGGCAGTTTGGGCTCCGGTCTGAAACGAGTGTCTTTGCATCACTATGTGCTGCAGGTCCCCTGGAAACACCCCAGAGAAACTTCTCACAGTCGACTGCAGTTGATTTGAGTGATCCACAGCTGCTCCTGTTGCTGCTGGGGCTGAGGAGATGCAGTGGGGCCATGGCTGTCACAGAATCACAGAATGTTAGGGGTTGGAAGGGACCTCTGAAGATCATCTAGTCCAACCTTCATCCCAGCATACCTAACCACTACACCATAGCCTCAAGTGCTAGATCTACTTTTTTTTAAACACCTCCAGGGTTGGTGACTCCACCACCTCCCTGGGCAGCCTGTTCCAGTGCCTCACCACTCGTTCAGTAAAGAACTTCCTCCGAATATCCAATCTAAACTTACCCTGATGCAACTTCAGCCTCACTACAGCCTCCTTTTAGGTAGTTGTAGAGGGCAATAAGGTCTCCTCTCAGCCTCCTCTTCTCCAGACTAAACAAACCCAGTTCCCTCAGCCGCTCTTCATAGGGCATGTTTTCCAGACCTCTCACAAGCCTTATTGCCCTTCTCTGCACCCGCTTCAGCACCTCGATGTCCTAGAGCCAGGAGCTGCTGAAGCTCCTCTGATTGATCATCCCAAGGAGTAGTGTGAAGCTAAAGAAAAACTTTCATGGCTCTTCTCTTAGAGGTGCTATTGCCCTACAGCAGATGTAGGCAGAACAGTGTGTCAGGGCACAGGCCCTGCAGTGGTTTTGAGCTCAAGAGACAGGGTGCCATTAATCTTCTGTTGGCAATTAGTAATTTTTTTAATTTCCCTTCCAGACGTGCAGGATAAACTCTATGTTAGCACTTGCAGCCGCAGCAGGATGGGATTACTTGTCTAATTGCATGCCATGGACGTACACACGTTAGGTCCCTGATGAACATGTGGACAGGTCAGATTTCATCAGGAGCTCTGTGTGGTTGGAGAGAAAGAAGGCCAGATGGGCAAGTTGGGGTAAATTATCCCCACCTCCCCCACCTCAATAGCAAGATAACTCTCCCCAAGTGTTATTCTGGAGTCTGCACACATGTGTGCTACAGATGACCTCAGGGTTTTCTCACAACTTGAGCTGTCATAACAGATAGACTCAGAGTTCGAGGCATCTCTTGCATCATTGATTCAGTTTTCTCTTCATTTTCCTCACTAAAGGATGCTAGTGCATGAAAAGTCCTCACTCCTGATCCCAGCTGACTCCAGGGGGCTGTGAATCAATGCTTATTGGGATAGCAACTTAGTTGATGTGCTGTTGTTTGAACTTACTTGATTGATGCTTCCACGTGTGAAGGCAGGAGAGCAGCGTCCCCGCAGGCAGCTGGCTTGCCTAAGGCAGGTTGGAGATGGCAGCAACCTTCCTCTTTCTCCCGTGGCTCATGCCAGCACTACCCTGGGTGTTCCCCACAGCATCTCACCAAGGATGTGTCTGTATCACGCGGCTGCTGTTTGTGGCAGTATCTGCCAGCACCATCATGCTGGTCTTGGTAAAGATACTTGTTGGAAGCAAAGTCTGTTCTGGGCAGCCTGTCTGCACTTGTGGTGGAGAGGAAGGGGATGTTGCTGGACTTGCTCGCGTAGCCTTAAGTAACAGGCTGTTTATTTGTGCTCTCTGATATTGTGTTATTTCCTAATGTTGTGTTTCAGAATAGCCTGGAAACGTCTGATTGCCTGCAAAAGAGAAAAACTATAGATTGCAAGTGCTCTGAAGATATTCTAAAGCAAATCTGTTCTGTGTAGCAGAAGGTGATTATTGAATGTATGTAAAAATGATGCCTATGAGGCTTCTGTCCTATGTTGGCTGAATGTTTCTGGTGTGTCCTGGAACTGGTTCAGCCCCAAGAGTGCATGTATGCAGCTACAATGTTATTGTGTCCAGGAATATCCCTGCTCTCGCTCTGTCTTGTAGGGTCCTAGTTCCTCAAGACTACCTGATATGAACTGCCTGAAACTTTGAAGTTTGGCAAGGAAATTCCCAACTCACACAAGTTTCCTGGGAGAAAGCTCTTTAGGGTGGGTGAGGATGAGAATACTTGTCTGGGATCAGTCAAAACAGTGGTTTAATTTCTGGTCTGCTATCGTAAGGCATACCTCTATGCCAAAGCAGAAAGGATTCCAAGTGAAAAGTAGCATTAATAAGGAGGAAAAAAAAAAGATTATTTTTTTGCTGTACTGCTTTTTTCTCCCTCCATCTACTTCTCTGTACCAGAACTTCACAGGAAAGGAGGAATGTCACTGGGATCTTGCCAAGTATTTAGTAAAAGAATGGTTCAGTTCTAGTATTTTTTTTTTTTGACAGAACCATCAGTAATCATTCTCTGGAGCCTATCCTGTCTGCTCAACAGCTGGTTCTGCTCAAAGAGTCTACTGAAACTATTTGTGCATGTTTGTAAGTGATAGATTTAGACAATACCCAAAATAATTATACAGCCCTGCTGTTTTGACGTAGTAACATTTTACACTTGCTTTGCATAGGCATAAAGGATTATGCCAGGTACACACTGTGAGACATGAACTGTCTCTTCCTTTAATGTGTACTTAAGCTGCCATCTGAGGTCAGGACAGGGCTGACTTGTCTGCAGAGGGAGTGGTTGGGACTTCCCGGCTTTCATGGGAGTTTATACCTTAGTGAGTGAGCAAGTGAATCTTCCAGTGCTGCTTTGAGGACTGGTTTTGAGCAGCTGTAGCCCGGGGCACTCAGGATGTTCAGATACCTTGTCCAGTGATGGATGCAATAGATGTCATTGGTGCAGAAACACAATTATCCAACTGAAATGGCCTTCTTTTTCTGAATGTGGTGTGCAGACAAGGCTTCTGGGATTTGGAGCCACTGGTTCAGCTCTTGGGCTAGTTAGGCTTGGCTGATATCCTAATACTGAAGGAATGACAATGACCTGATACCTGTTGGATTTGTTCTTGGGTCCTTACCTCAGCTCCTCAGGAGCATCTGGCTTGTGCCAACTCAGCCACAGAGCCAAATGGGGCTTCTCCTCCCTTCTCCAAGTTGTGCAAATCTGCTTTGTGCATGTCCCTCCTGCTTAAGGCACAGCCGGTGTCCTTCTTGGCTGCAGGCTCTGCATCAAGGGCAGAGCTAGTTACCTGTAGCCTGCTTGCGGAACGGGCTCTGAGCACTTTGAAAGGTCTCTGTGGGCTGTCCTCTGCTCAGGTGGGCCAGAGACACTTTGCAGTGAAGCAGCAAAGAGGATAATAATCTCAGTAATGATAAAAATGCAAAGAAATAAATGTGCAAATGTGTTTAACAATACAATTAAACCCTCTTTTTTTTCCTCTGCCTTCTGTTGTTTCTCCTGTCAATCTGTGTGCTACCAGTCCGACTTGGAGACCCAGTTTCACTAATGCTTTGCTGACTATTTGTTTATACATACTTGTGTAAATGAGGTTGTTTGATCTAGTTGTTTAAGAGGAAAACATTGAAGTAGCCTCTGTGCTGTGCCACGCTGTTCTGTGTCCAGCACACCTAGGCTCTGCTGGAACAAGATAAGCAGAGCAGCCCTTTCAAGCTCCTCAGTAGAGCTCAGATGGTCATCTCGGGGGAATGCTTCCCTAGCAGAAGTTAGTGCTCGTCCTGAGCCTTGCATCTTGCTTCCAAGCTTGTTTTCTCTCTGCTGACTTGAAGTAAATTAGCTTTTACTCTCTTTCTCTCTTCCTCTCAAAAAAAATGAGAGGAAAGAAAGGGTAAGAGCTAGCTTGGGAACTGTTGCATATGTGAATGCAATTTTTTTGTAATTTTTTTTTGCAATTTAAAGTAGAGCTTATCTTTATCGTTCTTGGAGGCTGCAGTTAGTCTGTGCAGCTGTGCTGTTTTGCCTGCTCCTCCCAGGCTCACATGTGGGTGCTCCTGTCGTGGTTTGACC